>NC_140490.1:29986046-30131046 GCF_964271855.1 Acomys minous
GATGATGGGGGCAGTGGGTGATGATGGGGGCAGTGGGGATGATGGGGGCAGTGGAGGATGATGACAGCAGTGGGATGGGGCAGTGGGTGACAGCATGGGGGATGATGGGGGCAGTGGAGGATGATGACAGCAGTGGGGGATGATGGGGCAGTGGGGGATGATGACAGCCGTGGGGGATATTGAGGGCAGTGGGGGATGATGACAACAGTGGGGGATGATGAGGGCAGTGGGGGATGATGACAGCAGTGGGGATGATGACAGCCGTGGGGGATGATGAGGGCAGTGGAGGATGATGGGGCAGTGGGGGATGATGGGGCAGTGGGGGATGATGGGGCAGTGGGGGATGATGAGGGCAGTGGGGGATGATGACAGCAGTGGGGGATGATGACAGCAGTGGGGGATGATGAGGGCAGTGGGGGATGATGAGGGCAGTGGGGGATGATGGGGCAGTGGGGGATGATGACAGCAGTGGGGGATGATGAGGGCAGTGGGGGATGATGACAGCAGTGGGGGATGATGAGGGCATTGGGGGATGATGAGGGCAGTGGGGGATGATGACAGCAGTGGGGGATGATGAGGGCAGTGGGGGATGATGAAGGCAGTGGGGGATGATGACAGCAGTGGGGGATGATGAGGGCAGTGGGGGATGATGACAGCAGTGGGGGATGATGAGGGCAGTGGGGGATGATGAGGGCAGTGGGGGATGATGAGGGCAGTGGGGGATGATGAGGCAGTGGGGGATGATGACAGGGCAGTGGGGGATGATGAGGGCAGTGGGGGATGATGACAGCAGTGGGGGATGATGACAGCAGTGGGGGATGATGAGGGCAGTGGGGGATGATGACAGGCAGTGGGGGATGATGAGGGCAGTGGGGGATGATGAGGGCAGTGGGGGATGATGACAGCAGTGGGGGATGATGAGGGCAGTGGGGGATGATGACGAGCAGTGGGGGATGATGACAGCAGTGGGGGATGATGAGGGCAGTGGGGGATGATGAGGCAGTGGGGGATGATGACAGCAGTGGGGGATGATGAGGGCAGTGGGGGATGATGAGGGCAGTGGGGGATGATGACAGCAGTGGGGGATGATGAGGGCAGTGGGGGATGATGAGGGCAGTGGGGGATGATGACAGCAGTGGGGGATGATGAGGGCAGTGGGGGATGATGAGGGCAGTGGGGGATGATGACAGCAGTGGGGGATGATGAGGGCAGTGGGGGATGATGAGGGCAGTGGGGGATGATGACAGCAGTGGGGGATGATGACAGCAGTGGGGGATGATGAGGGCAGTGGGGGATGATGACGGCAGTGGGGGATGATGAGGGCAGTGGGGGATGATGAGGGCAGTGGGGGATGATGACAGCAGTGGGGGATGATGAGGGCAGTGGGGGATGATGACGCAGTGGGGGATGATGAGGGCAGTGGGGGATGATGAGGGCAGTGGGGGATGATGAGGGCAGTGGGGGATGATGAGGGCAGTGGGGGATGATGAGGGCAGTGGGGGATGATGACAGCAGTGGGGGATGATGAGGGCAGTGGGGGATGATGACAGCAGTGGGGGATGATGAGGGCAGTGGGGGATGATGACAGCAGTGGGGGATGATGAGGGCAGTGGGGGATGATGAGGGCAGTGGGGGATGATGAGGGCAGTGGGGGATGATGACAGCAGTGGGGGATGATGGGGGATGAGACAGCAGTGGGGGATGATGGGGCAGTGGGGGATGATGAGGGCAGTGGGGGATGATGGGGCAGTGGGGGATGATGGGGGCAGTGGAGGATGATGGGGGCAGTGGGTGATGATGGGGGCAGTGGGTGATGATGGGGGCAGTGGGGGATGATGGGGCAGTGGGGGATGATGGGGCAGTGGGGGATGATGAGGGCAGTGGGGGATGATGGGGCAGTGGGGGATGATGGGGGCAGTGGAGGATGATGGGGGCAGTGGGTGATGATGGGGGCAGTGGGGGATGATGGGGGCAGTGGAGGATGATGACAGCAGTGGGGGATGATGGGGCAGTGGGGGATGATGACAGCAGTGGGGGATCATGGGGGCAGTGGAGGATGATGACAGCAGTGGGGGATGATGGGGCAGTGGGGGATGATGAGGGCAGTGGGGGATGATGGGGCAGTGGGGGATGATGGGGCAGTGGGGGATGATGACAGCCGTGGGGGATGATGAGGGCAGTGGGGGATGATGAGGGCAGTGGGGGATGATGAGGGCAGTGGGGGATGATGGGGCAGTGGGGGATGATGAGAGCAGTGGGGGATGATGAGGGCAGTGGGGGATGATGAGGGCAGTGGGGGATGATGAGGGCAGTGGGGGATGATGGGGCAGTGGGGGATGATGACAGCAGTGGGGGATGATGAGGGCAGTGGGGGATGATGACAGCAGTGGGGGATGATGAGGGCAGTGGGGGATGATGACAGCAGTGGGGGATGATGAGGGCAGTGGGGGATGATGAGGGCAGTGGGGGATGATGGGGCAGTGGGGGATGATGACAGCAGTGGGGGATGATGAGGGCAGTGGGGGATGATGACAGCAGTGGGGGATGATGAGGGCAGTGGGGGATGATGACAGCAGTGGGGGATGATGAGGGCAGTGGGGGATGATGACAGCAGTGGGGGATGATGGGGCAGTGGGGGATGATGACAGCAGTGGGGGATGATGGGGCAGTGGGGGATGATGAGGGCAGTGGGGGATGATGACAGCAGTTGGGGATGATGGGGCAGTGGGGGATGATGAGGGCAGTGGGGGATGATGACAGCCGTGGGGGATGATGAGGGCAGTGGGGGATGATGATAGCAGTGGGGGATGATGAGGGCAGTGGGGGATGATGACAGCAGTGGGGGATGATGACAGCAGTGGGGATAATGACAGCAGTGGGGGATGATGACGGCAGTGGGGGATGATGGGGGCAGTGGGGGATGATGGGGGCAGTGGGGGATGATGACAGCAGGGGGGGATGATGACAGCAGTGGGGGATGATGACAGCAGTGGGGGATGATGACAGCAGTGGGGGATGATGACAGCAGTGGGGGATGATGAGGGCAGTGGGGGAGGATGACAGCAGTGGGGGATGATGACAGCAGTGGGGGATGATGACAGCAGTGGGGGATGATGATGGCAGTGGGGGATGATGACGGCAGTGGGGGATGATGGGGGCAGTGGGGGATGGTGGGGGCAGTGGGGGATGATGGGGGCAGTGGGGGATGATGGGGCAGTGGAGGATGATGGGGGCAGTGGGTGATGATGGGGGCAGTGGGGGATGATGGGGGCAGTGGAGGATGATGACAGCAGTGGGGGATGATTGGGCAGTGGGGGATGATGACAGCAGTGGGGGATGATGGGGGCAGTGGAGGATGATGGGGGCAGTGGGTGATGATGGGGGCAGTGGGTGATGATGGGGGCAGTGGAGGATGAGGGGGCAGTGGGGGATGATAGGGGCAGTGGGTGATGATGGGGGCAGTGGGTGATGATGGGGGCAGTGGGGGATGATGGGGCAGTGGGGGATGATGGGGCAGTGGGGGATGGTGACAGCAGTGGGGGATGATGGGTGCAGTGGGGGATGATGACAGCAGTGGCGGATGATGGGGGCAGTGGATGATGATGGGAGCAGTGGGTGATGATGGGGGCAGTGGAGGATGATGGGGGCAGTGGGGGATGATGGGGGCAGTGGGTGATGATGGGGGCAGTGGGTGATGATGGGGGCAGTGGGGGATGATGGGGCAGTGGGAGATGATGGGGCAGTGGGGGATGATGAGGGCAGTGGGGGATGATGGGGCAGTGGGGGATGATAGGGGCAGTGGAGGATGATGGGGGCAGTGGGTGATGATGGGGGCAGTGGGGGATGATGGGGGCAGTGGAGGATGATGACTTCAGTGGGGGATGATGGGGCAGTGGGGGGATGATGACAGCAGTGGGGGATGATGGGGGCAGTGGAGGATGATGACTGCAGTGGGGGATGATGGGGCAGTGGGGTATGATGACAGCAGTGGGGGATGATGGGGGCAGTGGGGGATGCTGGGGGCAGTGGGGGGTGATGACAGCCGTGGGGGATGATGAGGGCAGTGGGGGATGATGAGAGCAGTGGGGGATGATGAGGGCAGTGGGGGATGATGGGGCAGTGGGGGATGATGACAGCCGTGGGGGATGATGACAGCAGTGGGGGATGATGACAGCAGTGGGGGATGATGGGGCAGTGGGGAATGATGGGGCAGTGGGGGATGATGGGGCAGTGGGGGATGATGACAGCCATGGGGGATGATGACAGCCGTGGGGGATGATGACAGCCATGGGGGATGATGACAGCCGTGGGGGATGATGAGGGCAGTGGGGGATGATGGGGCAGTGGGGGATGATGGGGCAGTGGGGGATGATGGGGCAGTGGGGGATGATGACAGCCGTGGGGGATGATGACAGCCGTGGGGGATGATGACAGCCATGGGGGATGATGACAGCTGTGGGGGATGATGAGGGCAATGGGGGATGATGGGGCAGTGGGGGATGATGACAGCCGTGGGGTCTGATGGGGCAGTGGGGGATGATGACAGCCATGGGGGATGATGACAGCCATGGGCGATGATGACAGCCGTGGGGGATGATGGGGGCAGTGGGGGATGATGGGGCAGTGGGGGATGATGGGGCAGTGGGGGATGATGACAGCAGTGGGGGATGATGAGGGCAGTGGGGGATGATGGGGCAGTGGGGGATGATGACAGCCATGGGGGATGATGGGGCAGTGGGGGATGATGACAGCCATGGGGGATGATGAGGGCAGTGGGGGATGATGACAGCCGTGGGGGATGATGGGGCAGTGGGGGATGATGAGGGCAGTGGGGGATGATGGGGCAGTGGGGGATGATGGGGCAGTCGGGGATGATGACAGCCGTGGGGGATGATGAGGGCAGTGGGGGATGATGAGGGCAGTGGGGGATGATGGGGCAGTGGGGGATGATGGGGCAGTGGGGGATGATGACAGCAGTGGGGGATGATGGGGCAGTGGGGGATGATGAGGGCAGTGGGGGATGATGACAGCAGTGGGGGATGATGACAGCCGTGGGGGATGATGAGGGCAGTGGGGGATGATGACAGCAGTGGGGGATGATGAGGGCAGTGGGGATGATGGGGCAGTGGGGGATGATGACAGCCGTGGGGGATGATGAGGGCAGTGGGGGATGATGACAGCCGTGGGGGATGATGACAGCCGTGGGGGATGATGAGGGCAGTGGGGGATGATGACAGCCGTGGGGGATGATGGGGCAGTGGGGGATGATGGGGCAGTGGGGGATGATGGGGCAGTGGGGGATGATGACAGCCATGGGGGATGATGACAGCCGTGGGGGATGATGACAGCCATGGGGGATGATGACAGCTGTGGGGGATGATGGGGCAGTGGGGGATGATGACAGCCGTGGGGGATGATGAGGGCAGTGGGGGATGATGACAGCAGTGGGGATGATGAGGGCAGTGGGGGATGATGAGGGCAGTGGGGGATGATGAGGGCAGTGGGGGATGATGAGGGCTGTGGGGGATGATGAGGGCAGTGGGGGATGATGAGGGCAGTGGGGGATGATGAGGGCAGTGGGGGATGATGACAGCAGTGGGGGATGATGAGGGTAGTGGGGGATGATGAGGGCAGTGGGGGATGATGAGGGCAGTGGGGGATGATGAGGGCAGTGGGGGATGATGAGGGCAGTGGGGGATGATGAGGGCAGTGGGGGATGATGAGGGCAGTGGGGGATGATGACAGCAGTGGGGGATGATGAGGGTAGTGGGGGATGATGGGGCAGTGGGGGATGATGACAGCAGTGGGGGATGATGACAGCCGTGGTGGATGATGAGGGCAGTGGGGGATGATGAGGGCAGTGGGGGATGATGGGGCAGTGGGGGATGATGGGGCAGTGGGGGATGATGACAGCCGTGGGGGATGATGAGGGCAGTGGGGGATGATGAGGGCAGTGGGGGATGATGGGGCAGTGGGGGATGATGGGGCAGTGGGGGATGATGACAGCAGTGGGGGATGATGGGGCAGTGGGGGATGATGAGGGCAGTGGGGGATGATGACAGCAGTGGGGGATGATGACAGCCGTGGGGGATGATGAGGGCAGTGGGGGATGATGACAGCCGTGGGGGATGATGAGGGCAGTGGGGGATGATGGGGCAGTGGGGGATGATGACAGCCGTGGGGGATGATGAGGGCAGTGGGGGATGATGACAGCCGTGGGGGATGATGACAGCCGTGGGGGATGATGAGGGCAGTGGGGGATGATGACAGCCGTGGGGATGATGGGGCAGTGGGGATGATGAGGGCAGTGGGGGATGATGGGGCAGTGGGGGATGATGACAGCCGTGGGGGATGATGGGGCAGTGGGGGATGATGAGGGCAGTGGGGGATGATGACAGCCGTGGGGGATGATGAGGGCAGTGGGGGATGATGACAGCCGTGGGGGATGATGAGGGCAGTGGGGGATGATGACAGCCGTGGGGGATGATGAGGGCAGTGGGGGATGATGACAGCAGTGGGGGATGATGAGGGCAGTGGGGGATGATGACAGCCGAGGGGGATGATGAGGGCAGTGGGGGATGATGGGGCAGTGGGGGATGATGACAGCCGTGGGGGATGATGAGGGCAGTGGGGGATGATGAGGGCAGTGGGGGATGATGACAGCCGTGGGGGATGATGAGGGCAGTGGGGGATGATGACAGCAGTGGGGGATGATGACAGCAGTGGGGGATGATGGGGCAGTGGGGGATGATGGGGCAGTGGGGGATGATGACAGCAGTGGGGGATGATGGGGCAGTGGGGGATGATGAGGGCAGTGGGGGATGATGACAGCAGTGGGGGATGATGGGGCAGTGGGGGATGATGACAGAAGTGGGGGATGATGAGGGCAGTGGGGGATGATGACAGCAGTGGGGATGATGAGGGCAGTGGGGGATGATGACAGCAGTGGGGGATGATGGGGCAGTGGGGGATGATGACAGCAGTGGGGGATGATGGGGCAGTGGGGGATGATGAGGGCAGTGGGGGATGATGGGGCAGTGGGGGATGATGAGGGCAGTGGGGGATGATGACAGCAGTGGGGGATGATGACAGCAGTGGGGGATGATGGGGCAGTGGGGGATGATGGGGCAGTGGGGGATGATGACAGCAGTGGGGGATGATGGGGCAGTGGGGGATGATGAGGGCAATGGGGGATGATGACAGCCGTGGGGGATGATGAGGGCAGTGGGGATGATGACAGCAGTGGGGGATGATGACAGCAGTGGCGGATGATGAGGGCAGTGGGGGATGATGACAGCCGTGGGGGATGATGAGGGCAGTGGGGGATGATGACAGCAGCGGGGGATGATGACAGCAGTGGGGGATGATGACAGCAGTGGGGGATGATGACAGCAGTGGGGGATGATGGGGGCAGTGGGGGATGATGGGGGCAGCGGGGGATGATGACAGCAGTGGGGGATGATGACAGCAGTGGGGGATGATGAGGGCAGTGGGGGATGATGAGGCAGTGGGGGATGATGGGGCAGTGGGGGATGATGACAGCCGTGGGGGATGATGACAGCCGTGGGGGATGATGACAGCCATGGGGGATGATGACAGCTGTGAGGGATGATGAGGGCAGTGGGGGATGATGGGGCAGTGGGGGATGATGACAGCCGTGGGGGATGATGGGGCAGTGGGGGATGATGACAGCCGTGGGGATGATGACAGCAGTGGGGGATGATGACAGCAGTGGGGGATGATGACAGCAGTGGGGGATGATGACAGCCGTGGGGGATGATGGGGCAGTGGGGGATGATGGGGCAGTGGGGGATGATGGGGCAGTGGGGGATGATGACAGCCGTGGGGGATGATGACAGCCGTGGGGGATTATGGGGCAGTGGGGGATGATGGGGCAGTGGGGGATGATGGGGCAGTGGGGGATGATGACAGCCGTGGGGGATGATGACAGCCGTGGGGGATGATGGGGCAGTGGGGGATGATGACAGCCGTGGGGGATGATGGGGCAGTGGGGGATGATGGGGGCAGTGGGGGATGATGACAGCCATGGGGGATGATGGGGCAATGGGGGATGATGGGGCAGTGGGGGATGATGAGGGCAGTGGGGGATGATGGGGCAGTGGGGGATGATGGGGCAGTGGGGGATGATGACAGCCGTGGGGGATGATGGGGCAGTGGGGGATGATGGGGCAGTGGGGGATGATGGGGCAGTGGGGGATGATGACAGCCGTGGGGGATGATGACAGCCGTGAGGGATGATGACAGCCATGGGGGATGATGACAGCTGTGGGGCATGATGGGGCAGTGGGGGATGATGACAGCCGTGGGGGATGATGAGGGCAGTGGGGGATGATGGGGCAGTGGGGGATGATGACAGCCGTGGGGGATGATGAGGGCAGTGGGGGATGATGATAGCAGTGGGGGATGATGAGGGCAGTGGGGGATGATGAGGGCAGTGGGGGATGATGACAGCAGTGGGGGATGATGAGGGCAGTGGGGGATGATGGGGCAGTGGGGGATGATGACAGCAGTGGGGGATGATGACAGCCGTGGTGGATGATGAGGGCAGTGGGGGATGATGAGGGCAGTGGGGGATGATGGGGCAGTGGGGGATGATGGGGCAGTGGGGGATGATGACAGCCGTGGGGGATGATGAGGGCAGTGGGGGATGATGAGGGCAGTGGGGGATGATGGGGCAGTGGGGGATGATGGGGCAGTGGGGGATGATGACAGCAGTGGGGGATGATGTGGCAGTGGGAGATGATGAGGGCAGTGGGGGATGATGACAGCAATGGAGGATGATGACAGCCGTGGTTGATGATGAGGGCAGTGGGGGATGATGGGGCAGTGGGGGATGATGGGGCAGTGGGGGATGATGACAGCCGTGGGGGATGATGAGGGCAGTGGGGGATGATGAGGGCAGTGGGGGATGATGGGGCAGTGGGGGATGATGGGGCAGTGGGGGATGATGACAGCAGTGGGGGATGATGGGGCAGTGGGGATGATGAGGGCAGTGGGGGATGATGACAGCAGTGGGGGATGATGACAGCCGTGGGGGATGATGAGGGCAGTGGGGGATGATGACAGCAGTGGGGGATGATGAGGGCAGTGGGGGATGATGGGGCAGTGGGGGATGATGACAGCCGTGGGGGATGATGAGGGCAGTGGGGGATGATGACAGCCGTGGGGGATGATGACAGCCGTGGGGGATGATGAGGGCAGTGGGGGATGATGACAGCCGTGGGGGATGATGGGGCAGTGGGGGATGATGAGGGCAGTGGGGGATGATGGGGCAGTGGGGGATGATGACAGCCGTGGGGGATGATGGGGCAGTGGGGGATGATGAGGGCAGTGGGGGATGATGACAGCAGTGGGGGATGATGAGGGCAGTGGGGGATGATGACAGCCGTGGGGGATGATGAGGGCAGTGGGGGATGATGACAGCCGTGGGGGATGATGAGGGCAGTGGGGGATGATGACAGCAGTGGGGGATGATGAGGGCAGTGGGGGATGATGACAGCCGTGGGGGATGATGAGGGCAGTGGGGGATGATGGGGCAGTGGGGAATGATGACAGCCGTGGGGGATGATGAGGGCAGTGGGGGATGATGACAGCCGTGGGGGATGATGAGGGCAGTGGGGGATGATGACAGCCGTGGGGGATGATGAGGGCAGTGGGGGATGATGACAGCAGTGGGGGATGATGAGGGCAGTGGGGGATGATGGGGCAGTGGGGGATGATGACAGCCGTGGGGGATGATGAAGGCAGTGGGGGATGATGGGGGCAGTGTGGGATGATGGGGCAGTGGGGGATGATGACAGCAGTGGGGGATGATGGGGCAGTGGGGGATGATGAGGGCAGTGGGGGATGATGACAGCAGTGGGGGATGATGGGGCAGTGGGGGATGATGACAGAAGTGGGGGATGATGAGGGCAGTGGGGGATGATGACAGCAGTGGGGGATGATGAGGGCAGTGGGGGATGATGACAGCAGTGGGGGATGATGGGGCAGTGGGGGATGATGACAGCAGTGGGGGATGATGGGGCAGTGGGGGATGATGAGGGCAGTGGGGGAAGATGGGGCAGTGGGGGATGATGAGGGCAGTGGGGGATGATGACAGCAGTGGGGGATGATGACAGCAGTGGGGGATGATGGGGCAGTGGGGGATGATGGGGCAGTGGGGGATGATGACAGCAGTGGGGGATGATGGGGCAGTGGGGGATGATGAGGGCAGTGGGGGATGATGACAGCAGTGGGGGATGATGACAGCCGTGGGGGATGATGAGGGCAGTGGGGGATGATGACAGCAGTGGGGGATGATGACAGCAGTGGGGGATGATGAGGGCAGTGGGGGATGATGACAGCAGTGGGGGATGATGACAGCCGTGGGGGATGATGAGGGCAGTGGGGGATGATGAGGGCAGTGGGGGATGATGACAGCACCGGGGGATGATGACAGCAGTGGGGGATGATGACAGCAGTGGGGGATGATGACAGCAGTGGGGGATGATGGGGGCAGTGGGGGATGATGGGGGCAGTGGGGGATGATGACAGCAGTGGGGGATGATGACAGCAGTGGGGGATGATGACAGCAGCGGGGGATGATGACAGCAGTGGGGGATGATGACGACGGCAGTGGGGGATGATGACGACGGCAGTGGGGGATGATGGGGGCAGTGGGGGATGATGACAGTAGTGGGGGATGATGACAGCAGTGGGGGATGATGACAGCAGTGGGGGATGATGACAGCAGTGGGGGATGATGACAGCAGTGGGGGATGATGACGACGGCAGTGGGGGATGATGACGACGGCAGTGGGGGATGATGGGGGCAGTGGGGGATGGTGGGGGCAGTGGGGGATGATGGGGCAGTGGGGGATGATGACAGCCGTGGGGGATGATGAGGACAGTGGGGGATGATGGGGGCAGTGGGGGATGATGGGGGCTGTGGAGGATGATGACAGCAGTGGGGGATGATTGGGCAGTGGGGGATGATGACAGCAGTGGGGGATGATGACAGCAGTGGGGGATGATTGGGCATTGGGGGATGATGACAGCAGTGGGGGATGGTGGGGGCAGTGGAGGATGATGGGGGCAGTGGGTGATGATGGGGGCAGTGGGGGATGATGGGGGCAGTGGAGGATGATGACAGCAGTGGGGGATGATGGGGCAGTGGGGGATGATGACAGCCGTGGGGGATGATGACAGCCGTGGGGGATGATGAGGCAGTGGGGGATGATGACAGCCGTGGGGGATGATGAGGGCAGTGGGGGATGATGACAGCCGTGGGGGATGATGAGGGCAGTGGGGGATGATGGGGGCAGTGGGGGATGATGACAGCAGTGGGGGATGATGGGGCAGTGGGGGATGATGAGGGCAGTGGGGGATGATGACAGCCGTGGGGGATGATGAGGGCAGTGGGGGATGATGACAGCAGTGGGGGATGATGAGGGCAGTGGGGGATGATGGGGCAGTGGGTGATGATGACAGCCGTGGGGGATGATGAGGGCAGTGGGGGATGATGGGGGCAGTGGGGGATGATGACAGCAGTGGGGGATGATGGGGCAGTGGGGGATGATGGGGCAGTGGGGGATGATGACAGCAGTGGGGGATGATGGGGCAGTGGGGGATGATGAGGGCAGTGTGGGATGATGACAGCAGTGGGGGATGATGGGGCAGTGGGGGATGATGACAGAAGTGGGGGATGATGAGGGCAGTGGGGGATGATGACAGCAGTGGAGGATGATGAGGGCAGTGGGGGATGATGACAGCAGTGGGGGATGATGGGGCAGTGGGGGATGATGACAGCAGTGGGGGATGATGGGGCAGTGGGGGATGATGAGGGCAGTGGGGGATGATGACAGCAGTGGGGGATGATGGGGCAGTGGGGGATGATGGGGCAGTGGGGGATGATGACAGCAGTGGGGGATGATGGGGCAGTGGGGGATGATGAGGGCAGTGGGGGATGATGACAGCCGTGGGGGATGATGAGGGCAGTGGGGGATGATGACAGCAGTGGGGGATGATGACAGCAGTGGGGGATGATGAGGGCAGTGGGGGATGATGACAGCAGTGGGGGATGATGACAGCCGTGGGGGATGATGAGGGCAGTGGGGGATGATGAGGGCAGTGGGGGATGATGACAGCAGCGGGGGATGATGACAGCAGTGGGGGATGATGACAGCAGTGGGGGATGATGACAGCAGTGGGGGATGATGGGGGCAGTGGGGGATGATGGGGGCAGCGGGGGATGATGACAGCAGTGGGGGATGATGACAGCAGTGGGGGATGATGAGGGCAGTGGGGGATGATGGGGCAGTGGGGGATGATGGGGCAGTGGGGGATGATGACAGCCGTGGGGGATGATGACAGCCGTGGGGGATGATGACAGCCATGGGGGATGATGACAGCTGTGAGGGATGATGAGGGCAGTGGGGGATGATGGGGCAGTGGGGGATGATGGGGCAGTGGGGGATGATGACAGCCATGGGGGATGATGACAGCCGTGGGGGATGATGGGGCAGTGGGGGATGATGACAGCCATGGGGGATGATGACAGCCGTGGGGGATGATGACAGCCGTGGGGGATGATGACAGCCATGGGGGATGATGACAGCCGTGGGGGATGATGACAGCCGTGGGGGATGATGACAGCCGTGGGGGATGATGACAGCCATGGGGGATGATGACAGCCGTGGGGGATGATGGGGCAGTGGGGGATGATGACAGCCATGGGGGATGATGACAGCCGTGGGGGATGATGACAGCCGTGGGGGATGATGGGGGCAGTGGGGGATGATGGGGCAGTGGGGGATGATGGGGCAGTGGGGGATGATGACAGCAGTGGGGGATGATGAGGGCAGTGGGGGATGATGGGGCAGTGGGGGATGATGACAGCCGTGGGGGTTGATGGGGCAGTGGGGGATGATGACAGCTGTGGGGGATGATGAGGGCAGTGGGGGATGATGACAGCCGTGGGGGATGATGGGGCAGTGGGGGATGATGGGGCAGTGGGGGATGATGACAGCAGTGGGGGATGATGACAGCAGTGGGGGATGATGACAGCAGTGGGGGATGATGACAGCAGTGGGGGATGATGACAGCCGTGGGGGTTGATGGGGCAGTGGGGGATGATGGGGCAGTGGGGGATGATGGGGCAGTGGGGGATGATGACAGCCGTGGGGGATGATGACAGCCGTGGGGGATGATGGGGCAGTGGGGGATGATGGGGCAGTGGGGGATGATGGGGCAGTGGGGGATGATGACAGCCGTGGGGGATGATGACAGCCGTGGGGGATGATGGGGCAGTGGGGGATGATGACAGCCGTGGGGGATGATGGGGCAGTGGGGGATGATGGGGGCAGTGGGGGATGATGACAGCCGTGGGGGATGATGGGGCAATGGGGGATGATGGGGCAGTGGGGGATGATGAGGGCAGTGGGGGATGATGGGGCAGTGGGGGATGATGACAGCAGTGGGGGATGATGAGGGCAGTGGGGGATGATGAGGGCAGTGGGGGATGATGAGGGCAGTGGGGGATGATGAGGGCAGTGGGGGATGATGGGGCAGTGGGGGATGATGGGGCAGTGGGGGATGATGACAGCAGTGGGGGATGATGAGGGCAGTGGGGGATGATGGGGCAGTGGGGGATGATGACAGCAGTGGGGGATGATGACAGCCGTGGTGGATGATGAGGGCAGTGGGGGATGATGAGGGCAGTGGGGGATGATGGGGCAGTGGGGGATGATGGGGCAGTGGGGGATGATGACAGCCGTGGGGGATGATGAGGGCAGTGGGGGATGATGAGGGCAGTGGGGGATGAAGGGGCAGTGGGGGATGATGGGGCAGTGGGGGATGATGACAGCAGTGGGGGATGATGTGGCAGTGGGGGATGATGAGGGCAGTGGGGGATGATGACAGCAGTGGAGGATGATGACAGCCGTGGTGGATGATGAGGGCAGTGGGGGTTGATGGGGCAGTGGGGGATGATGGGGCAGTGGGGGATGATGAGGGCAGTGGGGGATGATGAGGGCAGTGGGGGATGATGAGGGCAGTGGGGGATGATGGGGCAGTGGGGGATGATGGGGCAGTGGGGGATGATGACAGCAGTGGGGGATGATGGGGCAGTGGGGGATGATGAGGGCAGTGGGGGATGATGACAGCAGTGGGGGATGATGACAGCCGTGGGGGATGATGAGGGCAGTGGGGGATGATGACAGCAGTGGGGGATGATGAGGGCAGTGGGGGATGATGGGGCAGTGGGGGATGATGACAGCCGTGGGGGATGATGAGGGCAGTGGGGGATGATGACAGCCGTGGGGGATGATGACAGCCGTGGGGGATGATGAGGGCAGTGGGGGATGATGACAGCCGTGGGGGATGATGGGGCAGTGGGGGATGATGAGGGCAGTGGGGGATGATGGGGCAGTGGGGGATGATGACAGCCGTGGGGGATGATGGGGCAGTGGGGGATGATGAGGGCAGTGGGGGATGATGACAGCAGTGGGGGATGATGAGGGCAGTGGGGGATGATGACAGCCGTGGGGGATGATGAGGGCAGTGGGGGATGATGACAGCCGTGGGGGATGATGAGGGCAGTGGGGGATGATGACAGCCGTGGGGGATGATGAGGGCAGTGGGGGATGATGGGGCAGTGGGGAATGATGACAGCCGTGGGGGATGATGAGGGCAGTGGGGGATGATGACAGCCGTGGGGGATGATGGGGCAGTGGGGATGATGACAGAAGTGGGGGATGATGGGGCAGTGGGGGATGATGACAGCAGTGGGGGATGATGGGGCAGTGGGGGATGATGAGGGCAGTGGGGGATGATGGGGCAGTGGGGGATGATGAGGGCAGTGGGGGATGATGACAGCAGTGGGGGATGATGGGGCAGTGGGGATGATGACAGAAGTGGGGGATGATGAGGGCAGTGGGGGATGATGACAGCAGTGGGGGATGATGAGGGCAGTGGGGGATGATGACAGCAGTGGGGGATGATGGGGCAGTGGGGGATGATGACAGCAGTGGGGGATGATGGGGCAGTGGGGGATGATGAGGGCAGTGGGGGATGATGGGGCAGTGGGGGATGATGAGGGCAGTGGGGGATGATGACAGCAGTGGGGGATGATGGGGCAGTGGGGGATGATGGGGCAGTGGGGGATGATGACAGCAGTGGGGGATGATGGGGCAGTGGGGCATGATGAGGGCAGTGGGGGATGATGACAGCCGTGGGGGATGATGAGGGCAGTGGGGGATGATGACAGCAGTGGGGGATGATGACAGCAGTGGGGGATGATGAGGGCAGTGGGGGATGATGACAGCAGTGGGGGATGATGACAGCCGTGGGGGATGATGAGGGCAGTGGGGGATGATGAGGGCAGTGGGGGATGATGACAGCAGCGGGGGATGATGACAGCAGTGGGGGATGATGACAGCAGTGGGGGATGATGACAGCAGTGGGGGATGATGGGGGCAGTGGGGGATGATGGGGGCAGCGGGGGATGATGACAGCAGTGGGGGATGATGACAGCAGTGGGGGATGATGAGGGCAGTGGGGGATGATGGGGCAGTGGGGGATGATGGGGCAGTGGGGGATGATGACAGCCGTGGGGGATGATGACAGCCGTGGGGGATGATGACAGCCATGGGGGATGATGACAGCTGTGAGGGATGATGAGGGCAGTGGGGGATGATGGGGCAGTGGGGGATGATGACAGCCGTGGGGGATGATGGGGCAGTGGGGGATGATGACAGCCATGGGGGATGATGACAGCCGTGGGGGATGATGACAGCCGTGGGGGATGATGGGGGCAGTGGGGGATGATGGGGCAGTGGGGGATGATGGGGCAGTGGGGGATGATGACAGCAGTGGGGGATGATGAGGGCAGTGGGGGATGATGGGGCAGTGGGGGATGATGACAGCCGTGGGGGTTGATGGGGCAGTGGGGGATGATGACAGCTGTGGGGGATGATGAGGGCAGTGGGGGATGATGACAGCCGTGGGGGATGATGGGGCAGTGGGGGATGATGGGGCAGTGGGGGATGATGACAGCCGTGGGGGATGATGACAGCAGTGGGGGATGATGACAGCAGTGGGGGATGATGACAGCAGTGGGGGATGATGACAGCCGTGGGGGTTGATGGGGCAGTGGGGGATGATGGGGCAGTGGGGGATGATGGGGCAGTGGGGGATGATGACAGCCGTGGGGGATGATGACAGCCGTGGGGGATGATGGGGCAGTGGGGGATGATGGGGCAGTGGGGGATGATGGGGCAGTGGGGGATGATGACAGCCGTGGGGGATGATGACAGCCGTGAGGGATGATGGGGCAGTGGGGGATGATGACAGCCGTGGGGGATGATGGGGCAGTGGGGGATGATGGGGGCAGTGGGGGATGATGACAGCCGTGGGGGATGATGGGGCAATGGGGGATGATGGGGCAGTGGGGGATGATGAGGGCAGTGGGGGATGATGGGGCAGTGGGGGATGATGACAGCAGTGGGGGATGATGAGGGCAGTGGGGGATGATGAGGGCAGTGGGGGATGATGAGGGCAGTGGGGGATGATGAGGGCAGTGGGGGATGATGGGGCAGTGGGGGATGATGGGGCAGTGGGGGATGATGACAGCAGTGGGGGATGATGAGGGCAGTGGGGGATGATGGGGCAGTGGGGGATGATGACAGCAGTGGGGGATGATGACAGCCGTGGTGGATGATGAGGGCAGTGGGGGATGATGAGGGCAGTGGGGGATGATGGGGCAGTGGGGGATGATGGGGCAGTGGGGGATGATGACAGCCGTGGGGGATGATGAGGGCAGTGGGGGATGATGAGGGCAGTGGGGGATGATGGGGCAGTGGGGGATGATGGGGCAGTGGGGGATGATGACAGCAGTGGGGGATGATGTGGCAGTGGGGGATGATGAGGGCAGTGGGGGATGATGACAGCAGTGGAGGATGATGACAGCCGTGGTGGATGATGAGGGCAGTGGGGGATGATGGGGCAGTGGGGGATGATGGGGCAGTGGGGGATGATGACAGCCGTGGGGGATGATGAGGGCAGTGGGGGATGATGAGGGCAGTGGGGGATGATGGGGCAGTGGGGGATGATGGGGCAGTGGGGATGATGACAGCAGTGGGGGATGATGGGGCAGTGGGGGATGATGAGGGCAGTGGGGGATGATGACAGCAGTGGGGGATGATGACAGCCGTGGGGGATGATGAGGGCAGTGGGGGATGATGACAGCAGTGGGGGATGATGAGGGCAGTGGGGATGATGGGGCAGTGGGGGATGATGACAGCCGTGGGGGATGATGAGGGCAGTGGGGGATGATGACAGCCGTGGGGGATGATGACAGCCGTGGGGGATGATGAGGGCAGTGGGGGATGATGACAGCCGTGGGGGATGATGGGGCAGTGGGGGATGATGAGGGCAGTGGGGGATGATGGGGCAGTGGGGGATGATGACAGCCGTGGGGGATGATGGGGCAGTGGGGGATGATGAGGGCAGTGGGGGATGATGACAGCAGTGGGGGATGATGAGGGCAGTGGGGGATGATGACAGCCGTGGGGGATGATGAGGGCAGTGGGGGATGATGACAGCCGTGGGGGATGATGAGGGCAGTGGGGGATGATGACAGCCGTGGGGGATGATGAGCGCAGTGGGGGATGATGGGGCAGTGGGGAATGATGACAGCCGTGGGGGATGATGAGGGCAGTGGGGGATGATGACAGCCGTGGGGGATGATGAGGGCAGTGGGGGATGATGACAGCCGTGGGGGATGATGAGGGCAGTGGGGGATGATGAGGCAGTGGGGAACGATGACAGCCGTGGGGGATGATGAGGGCAGTGGGGGATGATGACAGCCGTGGGGGATGATGAGGGCAGTGGGGGATGATGACAGCAGTGGGGGATGATGAGGGCAGTGGGGATGATGGGGCAGTGGGGGATGATGGGGCAGTGGGGGATGATGACAGCAGTGGGGGATGATGGGGCAGTGGGGGATGATGAGGGCAGTGGGGGATGATGACAGCAGTGGGGATGATGGGGCAGTGGGGGATGATGACAGAAGTGGGGGATGATGAGGGCAGTGGGGGATGATGACAGCAGTGGGGGATGATGAGGGCAGTGGGGGATGATGACAGCAGTGGGGGATGATGGGGCAGTGGGGGATGATGACAGCAGTGGGGGATGATGGGGCAGTGGGGGATGATGAGGGCAGTGGGGGATGATGGGGCAGTGGGGGATGATGAGGGCAGTGGGGGATGATGACAGCAGTGGGGGATGATGACAGCAGTGGGGGATGATGGGGCAGTGGGGGATGATGGGGCAGTGGGGGATGATGACAGCAGTGGGGGATGATGGGGCAGTGGGGGATGATGAGGGCAGTGGGGGATGATGACAGCAGTGGGGGATGATGACAGCCGTGGGGGATGATGAGGGCAGTGGGGGATGATGACAGCAGTGGGGGATGATGACAGCAGTGGGGGATGATGAGGGCAGTGGGGGATGATGACAGCAGTGGGGGATGATGACAGCCGTGGGGGATGATGAGGGCAGTGGGGGATGATGAGGGCAGTGGGGGATGATGACAGCAGCGGGGGATGATGACAGCAGTGGGGGATGATGACAGCAGTGGGGGATGATGACAGCAGTGGGGGATGATGGGGGCAGTGGGGGATGATGGGGGCAGTGGGGGATGATGACAGCAGTGGGGGATGATGACAGCAGTGGGGGATGATGACAGCAGCGGGGGATGATGACAGCAGTGGGGGATGATGACGACGGCAGTGGGGGATGATGACGACGGCAGTGGGGATGATGGGGGCAGTGGGGGATGATGACAGTAGTGGGGGATGATGACAGCAGTGGGGGATGATGACAGCAGTGGGGGATGATGACAGCAGTGGGGGATGATGACAGCAGTGGGGGATGATGAGGACGGCAGTGGGGGATGATGACGACGGCAGTGGGGGATGATGGGGGCAGTGGGGGATGGTGGGGGCAGTGGGGGATGATGACAGCAGTGGGGATGATGACAGCAGTGGGGGATGATGAGGGCAGTGGGGGATGATGGGGCAGTGGGGGATGATGACAGCCGTGGGGGATGATGAGGGCAGTGGGGGATGATGGAGGCAGTGGGTGATGATGGGGGCAGTGGGGGATGATGGGGGCTGTGGAGGATGATGACAGCAGTGGGGGATGATTGGGCAGTGGGGGATGATGACAGCAGTGGGGGATGATGACAGCAGTGGGGGATGATTGGGCATTGGGGGATGATGACAGCAGTGGGGGATGATGGGGGCAGTGGAGGATGATGGGGGCAGTGGGTGATGATGGGGGCAGTGGGGGATGATGGGGGCAGTGGAGGATGATGACAGCAGTGGCGGATGATGGGGGGGGGATGATGCAGTGGGGGATGATGACAGCCGTGGGGGCTGATGAGGGCAGTGGGGGATGATGACAGCCGTGGGGGATGATGAGGGCAGTGGGGGATGATGACAGCCGTGGGGGATGATGAGGGCAGTGGGGGATGATGGGGGCAGTGGGGGATGATGACAGCAGTGGGGGATGATGGGGCAGTGGGGGATGATGAGGGCAGTGGGGGATGATGACAGCCGTGGGGGATGATGAGGGCAGTGGGGGATGATGACAGCAGTGGGGGATGATGAGGGCAGTGGGGGATGATGGGGCAGTGGGTGATGATGACAGCCGTGGGGGATGATGAGGGCAGTGGGGGATGATGGGGGCAGTGGGGGATGATGACCGCAGTGGGGGATGATGGGGCAGTGGGGGATGATGGGGCAGTGGGGGATGATGACAGCAGTGGGGGATGATGGGGCAGTGGGGGATGATGAGGGCAGTGGGGGATGATGACAGCAGTGGGGGATGATGGGGCAGTGGGGGATGATGACAGAAGTGGGGGATGATGAGGGCAGTGGGGGACGATGACAGCAGTGGGGGATGATGAGGGCAGTGGGGGATGATGACAGCAGTGGGGGATGATGGGGCAGTGGGGGATGATGACAGCAGTGGGGGATGATGGGGCAGTGGGGGATGATGAGGGCAGTGGGGGATGATGGGGCAGTGGGGGATGATGAGGGCAGTGGGGGATGATGACAGCAGTGGGGGATGATGACAGCAGTGGGGGATGATGGGGCAGTGGGGGATGATGGGGCAGTGGGGGATGATGACAGCAGTGGGGGATGATGGGGCAGTGGGGGATGATGAGGGCAGTGGGGGATGATGACAGCCGTGGGGGATGATGAGGGCAGTGGGGGATGATGACAGCAGTGGGGGATGATGACAGCAGTGGGGGATGATGAGGGCAGTGGGGGATGATGACAGCAGTGGGGGATGATGACAGCCGTGGGGGATGATGAGGGCAGTGGGGGATGATGAGGGCAGTGGGGGATGATGAGGGCAGTGGGGGATGATGACAGCAGCGGGGGATGATGACGGCAGTGGGGGATGATGACAGCAGTGGGGGATGATGACAGCAGTGGGGGATGATGACAGCAGCGGGGGATGATGACAGCAGTGGGGGATGATGACGACGGCAGTGGGGGATGATGACGACGGCAGTGGGGGATGATGGGGGCAGTGGGGGATGATGACAGTAGTGGGGGATGATGACAGCAGTGGGGGATGATGACAGCAGTGGGGGATGATGACAGCAGTGGGGGATGATGACAGCAGTGGGGGATGATGAGGACGGCAGTGGGGGATGATGACGACGGCAGTGGGGGATGATGGGGGCAGTGGGGATGGTGGGGGCAGTGGGGGATGATGACAGCAGTGGGGGATGATGACAGCAGTGGGGGATGATGAGGGCAGTGGGGGATGATGGGGCAGTGGGGGATGATGACAGCCGTGGGGGATGATGAGGGCAGTGGGGGATGATGGGGGCAGTGGGTGATGATGGGGGCAGTGGGCGATGATGGGGGCTGTGGAGGATGATGACAGCAGTGTGGGATGATTGGGCAGTGGGGGATGATGACAGCAGTGGGGGATGATGACAGCAGTGGGGGATGATTGGGCATTGGGGGATGATGACAGCAGTGGGGGATGATGGGGGCAGTGGAGGATGATGGGGGCAGTGGGTGATGATGGGGGCAGTGGGGGATGATGGGGGCAGTGGAGGATGATGACTGCAGTGGGGGATGATGGGGCAGTGGGGGATGATGACAGCCGTGGGGGATGATGACAGCCGTGGGGGATGATGAGGGCAGTGGGGGATGATGACAGCCGTGGGGGATGATGAGGGCAGTGGGGGATGATGACAGCCGTGGAAGATGATGAGGGCAGTGGGGGATGATGAGGGCAGTGGGGGATGATGAGAGCAGTGGGGGATGATGAGGGCAGTGGGGGATGATGAGGGCAGTGGGGGATGATGAGGGCAGTGGGGGATGATGAGGGCAGTGGGGGATGATGACAGCAGTGGGGGATGATGAGGGCAGTGGGGGATGATGGGGCAGTGGGGGATGATGACAGCCGTGGGGGATGATGAGGGCAGTGGGGGATGATGACAGCAGTGGGGGATGATGACAGCAGTGGGGGATGATGAGGGCAGTGGGGGATGATGACAGCAGTGGGGGATGATGACAGCCGTGGGGGATGATGAGGGCAGTGGGGGATGATGAGGGCAGTGGGGGATGATGACAGCAGTGGGGGATGATGAGGGCAGTGGGGGATAATGGGGCAGTGGGGGATGATGACAGCCGTGGGGGATGATGGGGCAGTGGGGGATGATGGGGCAGGGGGGGATGATGACAGCAGTGGGGGATGATGGGGCAGTGGGGGATGATGGGGCAGTGGGGGATGATGGGGCAGTGGGGGATGATGACAGCAGTGGGGGATGATGGGGCAGTGGGGGATGATGGGGCAGTGGGGGATGATGACAGCAGTGGGGGATGATGGGGCAGTGGGGGATGATGACAGCCGTGGGGGATGATGACAGCAGTGGGGGATGATGGGGCAGTGGGGGATGATGACAGGCGTGGGGGATGATGAGGGCAGTGGGGGATGATGACAGCAGTGGGGGATGATGACAGCAGTGGGGGATGATGAGGGCAGTGGGGGATGATGACAGCAGTGGGGGATGATGACAGCCGTGGGGGATGATGAGGGCAGTGGGGGATGATGAGGGCAGTGGGGGATGATGACAGCAGTGGGGGATGATGAGGGCAGTGGGGGATAATGGGGCAGTGGGGGATGATGACAGCCGTGGGGGATGATGGGGCAGTGGGGGATGATGGGGCAGTGGGGGATGATGACAGCAGTGGGGGATGATGGGGCAGTGGGGGATGATGGGGCAGTGGGGGATGATGGGGCAGTGGGGGATGATGACAGCAGTGGGGGATGATGGCGCAGTGGGGGATGATGGGGCCGTGGGGGATGATGAGGGCAGTGGGGGATGATGACAGCAGTGGGGGATGATGGGGCAGTGGGGGATGATGACAGCAGTGGGGGATGATGAGGGCAGTGGGGGATGATGACAGCAGTGGGGGATGATGAGGGCAGTGGGGGATGATGACAGCAGTGGGGGATGATGGGGCAGTGGGGGATGATGACAGCAGTGGGGGATGATGGGGCAGTGGGGGATGATGAGGGCAGTGGGGGATGATGGGGCAGTGGGGGATGATGACAGCAGTGGGGGATGATGGCGCAGTGGGGGATGATGGGGCCGTGGGGGATGATGACAGCAGTGGGGGATGATGGGGCAGTGGGGGATGATGACAGAAGTGGGGGATGATGAGGGCAGTGGGGGATGATGACAGCAGTGGGGGATGATGGGGCAGTGGGGGATGATGAGGGCAGTGGGGGATGATGGCGCAGTGGGGGATGATGGGGCCGTGGGGGATGATGAGGGCAGTGGGGGATGATGACAGCCGTGGGGGATGATGAGGGCAGTGGGGGATGATGGGGCAGTGGGGGATGATGACAGCCGTGGGGGATGATGAGGGCAGTGGGGGATGATGAGGGCAGTGGGGGATGATGACAGCCGTGGGGGATGATGAGGGCAGTGGGGGATGATGACAGCAGTGGGGATGATGACAGCAGTGGGGGATGATGAGGGCAGTGGGGGATGATGGGGCAGTGGGGGATGATGACAGCCGTGGGGGATGATGAGGCAGTGGGGGATGATGGGGGCAGTGGGGGATGATGACAGCAGTGGGGGATGATGGGGCAGTGGGGGATGATGAGGGCAGTGGGGGATGATGATAGCAGTGGGGGATGATGGGGCACTGGGGGATGATGACAGAAGTGGGGGATGATGAGGGCAGTGGGGGATGATGACAGCAGTGGGGGATGATGAGGGCAGTGGGGGATGATGGCGCAGTGGGGGATGATGGGGCCGTGGGGGATGATGAGGGCAGTGGGGGATGATGACAGCCGTGGGGGATGATGAGGGCAGTGGGGGATGATGGGGCAGTGGGGGATGATGACAGCCGTGGGGGATGATGAGGGCAGTGGGGGATGATGAGGGCAGTGGGGATGATGACAGCCGTGGGGGATGATGAGGGCAGTGGGGGATGATGACAGCAGTGGGGGATGATGAGGGCAGTGGGGGATGATGGGGCAGTGGGGATGATGACAGCCGTGGGGGATGATGAGGGCAGTGGGGGATGATGGGGGCAGTGGGGGATGATGACAGCAGTGGGGGATGATGGGGCAGTGGGAGATGATGGGGCAGTGGGGGATGATGACAGCAGTGGGGGATGATGGGGCAGTGGGGGATGATGAGGGCAGTGGGGGATGATGATAGCAGTGGGGGATGATGGGGCAGTGGGGGATGATGACAGAAGTGGGGGATGATGAGGGCAGTGGGGGATGATGACAGCAGTGGGGGATGATGAGGGCAGTGGGGGATGATGACAGCAGTGGGGGATGATGGGGCAGTGGGGGATGATGACAGCAGTGGGGGATGATGGGGCAGTGGGGGATGATGAGGGCAGTGGGGGATGATGGGGCAGTGGGGGATGATGAGGGCAGTGGGGGATGATGACAGCAGTGGGGGATGATGACAGCAGTGGGGGATGATGGGGCAGTGGGGGATGATGGGGCAGTGGGGGATGATGACAGCAGTGGGGATGATGGGGCAGTGGGGGATGATGAGGGCAGTGGGGGATGATGACAGCCGTGGGGGATGATGAGGGCAGTGGGGGATGATGACAGCAGTGGGGGATGATGACAGCAGTGGGGGATGATGAGGGCAGTGGGGGATGATGACAGCAGTGGGGGATGATGACAGCCGTGGGGGATGATGAGGGCAGTGGGGGATGATGAGGGCAGTGGGGGATGATGACAGCAGCGGGGGATGATGACAGCAGTGGGGGATGATGACAGCAGTGGGGGATGATGACAGCAGTGGGGGATGATGGGGGCAGTGGGGGATGATGGGGGCAGTGGGGGATGATGACAGCAGTGGGGGATGATGACAGCAGTGGGGGATGATGAGGGCAGTGGGGGATGATGGGGCAGTGGGGATGATGGGGCAGTGGGGGATGATGACAGCCGTGGGGGATGATGACAGCCGTGGGGGATGATGACAGCCATGGGGGATGATGACAGCTGTGGGGGATGATGAGGGCAGTGGGGGATGATGGGGCAGTGGGGGATGATGACAGCCGTGGGGGATGATGGGGCAGTGGGGGATGATGACAGCCATGTAGGATGATGACAGCCGTGGGGGATGATGACAGCCGTGGGGGATGATGGGGGCAGTGGGGGATGATGGGGCAGTGGGGGATGATGGGGCAGTGGGGGATGATGACAGCAGTGGGGGATGATGAGGGCAGTGGGGGATGATGGGGCAGTGGGGGATGATGACAGCCGTGGGGGATGATGGGGCAGTGGGGGATGATGACAGCCGTGGGGGATGATGAGGGCAGTGGGGGATGATGACAGCCGTGGGGGATGATGGGGCAGTGGGGGATGATGGGGCAGTGGGGGATGATGACAGCCGTGGGGGATGATGACAGCAGTGGGGGATGATGACAGCAGTGGGGGATGATGACAGCAGTGGGGGATGATGACAGCCGTGGGGGATGATGGGGCAGTGGGATTTGATGACAGCCGTGGGGGATGATGACAGCCGTGGGGGATGATGGGGCAGTGGGGGATGATGGGGCAGTGGGGGATGATGGGGCAGTGGGGGATGATGACAGCCGTGGGGGATGATGACAGCCGTGGGGGATGATGGGGCAGTGGGGGATGATGACAGCCGTGGGGGATGATGGGGCAGTGGGGGATGATGGGGGCAGTGGGGGATGATGACAGCCGTGGGGGATGATGGGGCAATGGGGATGATGGGGCAGTGGGGGATGATGAGGGCAGTGGGGGAATGATGGGGCAGTGGGGGATGATGGGGCAGTGGGGGATGATGACAGCCGTGGGGGATGATGGGGCAGTGGGGGATGATGGGGCAGTGGGGGATGATGGGGCAGTGGGGGATGATGACAGCCGTGGGGGATGATGACAGCCGTGAGGGATGATGACAGCCATGGGGGATGATGACAGCTGTGGGGGATGATGGGGCAGTGGGGGATGATGACAGCCGTGGGGGATGATGAGGGCAGTGGGGGATGATGGGGCAGTGGGGGATGATGACAGCCGTGGGGGATGATGAGGGCAGTGGGGGATGATGACAGCAGTGGGGGATGATGAGGGCAGTGGGGGATGATGAGGGCAGTGGGGGATGATGACAGCAGTGGGGGATGATGAGGGCAGTGGGGGATGATGGGGCAGTGGGGGATGATGACAGCAGTGGGGGATGATGACAGCCGTGGTGGATGATGAGGGCAGTGGGGGATGATGAGGGCAGTGGGGGATGATGGGGCAGTGGGGGATGATGGGGCAGTGGGGGATGATGACAGCCGTGGGGGATGATGAGGGCAGTGGGGGATGATGAGGGCAGTGGGGATGATGGGGCAGTGGGGGATGATGGGGCAGTGGGGGATGATGACAGCAGTGGGGGATGATGGGGCAGTGGGGGATGATGAGGGCAGTGGGGGATGATGACAGCAGTGGAGGATGATGACAGCCGTGGTGGATGATGAGGGCAGTGGGGGATGATGGGGCAGTGGGGGATGATGGGGCAGTGGGGGATGATGACAGCCGTGGGGGATGATGAGGGCAGTGGGGGATGATGAGGGCAATGGGGGATGATGGGGCAGTGGGGGATGATGGGGCAGTGGGGATGATGACAGCAGTGGGGGATGATGGGGCAGTGGGGGATGATGAGGGCAGTGGGGGATGATGACAGCAGTGGGGGATGATGACAGCCGTGGGGGATGATGAGGGCAGTGGGGCATGATGACAGCAGTGGGGGATGATGAGGGCAGTGGGGGATGATGGGGCAGTGGGGGATGATGACAGCCGTGGGGGATGATGACAGCCGTGGGGGATGATGAGGGCAGTGGGGGATGATGACAGCCGTGGGGGATGATGGGGCAGTGGGGGATGATGACAGCAGTGGGGGATGATGACAGCCGTGGGGGATGATGACAGCCGTGGGGGATGATGAGGGCAGTGGGGGATGATGACAGCTGTGGGGGATGATGGGGCAGTGGGGGATGATGAGGGCAGTGGGGGATGATGGGGCAGTGGGGGATGATGACAGCCGTGGGGGATGATGGGGCAGTGGGGGATGATGAGGGCAGTGGGGGATGATGACAGCAGTGGGGGATGATGAGGGCAGTGGGGGA
This sequence comes from Acomys minous, assembly GCF_964271855.1. NCBI lineage: Eukaryota > Metazoa > Chordata > Mammalia > Rodentia > Muridae > Acomys > Acomys minous. Next base: position 30,012,755 of record NC_140490.1, read on the forward strand.
TGATGACAGCCGTGGGGGATGATGAGGGCAGTGGGGGATGATGACAGCCGTGGGGCATGATGAGGGCAGTGGGGGATGATGACAGCCGTGGGGGATGATGAGGACAGTGGGGGATGATGACAGCCGTGGGGGATGATGAGGGCAGTGGGGGATGATGGGGCAGTGGGGAATGATGACAGCCGTGGGGGATGAAGAGGGCAGTGGGGGATGATGAGGGCAGTGGGGGATGATGACAGCCGTGGGGGATGATGAGGGCAGTGGGGGATGATGACAGCAGTGGGGGATGATGAGGGCAGTGGGGGATGATGGGGCAGTGGGGGATGATGACAGCCGTGGGGGATGATGAAGGCAGTGGGGGATGATGGGGGCAGTGGGGGATGATGACAGCAGTGGGGATGATGGGGCAGTGGGGGATGATGGGGCAGTGGGGGATGATGACAGCAGTGGGGATGATGGGGCAGTGGGGGATGATGAGGGCAGTGGGGGATGATGACAGCAGTGGGGGATGATGGGGCAGTGGGGGATGATGACAGAAGTGGGGGATGATGAGGGCAGTGGGGGATGATGACAGCAATGGGGGATGATGAGGGCAGTGGGGGATGATGACAGCAGTGGGGGATGATGGGGCAGTGGGGGATGATGAGGGCAGTGGGGGATGATGGGGCAGTGGGGGATGATGAGGGCAGTGGGGGATGATGACAGCAGTGGGGGATGATGACAGCAGTGGGGGATGATGGGGCAGTGGGGGATGATGGGGCAGTGGGGGATGATGACAGCAGTGGGGGATGATGGGGCAGTGGGGGATGATGAGGGCAGTGGGGGATGATGACAGCCGTGGGGGATGATGAGGGCAGTGGGGGATGATGACAGCAGTGGGGGATGATGACAGCAGTGGGGGATGATGAGGGCAGTGGGGGATGATGACAGCAGTGGGGGATGATGACAGCCGTGGGGGATGATGAGGGCAGTGGGGGATGATGAGGGCAGTGGGGGATGATGACAGCAGCGGGGGATGATGACAGCAGTGGGGGATGATGACAGCAGTGGGGGATGATGACAGCAGTGGGGGATGATGGGGGCAGTGGGGGATGATGGGGGCAGTGGGGGATGATGACAGCAGTGGGGGATGATGAGAGCAGTGGGGGATGATGACAGCAGCGGGGGATGATGACAGCAGTGGGGGATGATGACGGAGCGGCAGTGGGGGATGATGACGACGGCAGGTGGGGGATGATGGGGGCAGTGGGGGATGATGACAGTAGTGGGGGATGATGACAGCAGTGGGGGATGATGACAGCAGTGGGGTATGATGACAGCAGTGGGGGATGATGACAGCAGTGGGGGATGATGACGACGGCAGTGGGGGATGATGACGACGGCAGTGGGGGATGATGGGGGCAGTGGGGGATGGTGGGGGCAGTGGGGGATGATGACAGCAGTGGGGGATGATGACAGCAGTGGGGGATGATGAGGGCAGTGGGGGATGATGGGGCAGTGGGGGATGATGGGGCAGTGGGGGATGATGACAGCCGTGGGGGATGATGAGGGCAGTGGGGATGATGGGGGCAGTGGGTGATGATGGGGGCAGTGGGGGATGATGGGGGCTGTGGAGGATGATGACAGCAGTGGGGGATGATTGGGCAGTGGGGGATGATGACAGCAGTGGGGGATGATGACAGCAGTGGGGGATGATTGGGCATTGGGGGATGATGACAGCAGTGGGGGATGATGGGGGCAGTGGATGATGATGGGGGCAGTGGGTGATGATGGGGGCAGTGGGGGATGATGGGGGCAGTGGAGGATGATGACAGCAGTGGGGGATGATGGGGCAGTGGGGGATGATGACAGCCGTGGGGGATGATGACAGCCGTGGGGGATGATGAGGGCAGTGGGGGATGATGACAGCCGTGGGGGATGATGAGGGCAGTGGGGGATGATGACAGCCGTGGGGGATGATGAGGGCAGTGGGGGATGATGGGGGCAGTGGGGGATGATGACAGCAGTGGGGGATGATGGGGCAGTGGGGGATGATGAGGGCAGTGGGGGATGATGACAGCCGTGGGGATGATGAGGGCAGTGGGGGATGATGACAGCCGTGGGGGATGATGAGGGCAGTGGGGGATGATGGGGCAGTGGGGGATGATGACAGCCGTGGGGGATGATGAGGGCAGTGGGGGATGATGGGGGCAGTGGGGGATGATGACAGCAGTGGGGGATGATGGGGCAGTGGGTGATGATGGGGCAGTGGGGGATGATGACAGCAGTGGGGGATGATGGGGGCAGTGGGGGATGATGAGGGCAGTGGGGGATGATGACAGCAGTGGGGGATGTTGGGGCAGTGGGGGATGATGACAGAAGTGGGGGATGATGAGGGCAGTGGGGGATGATGACAGCAGTGGGGGATGATGAGGGCAGTGGGGATGATGACAGCAGTGGGGGATGATGGGGCAGTGGGGGATGATGACAGCAGTGGGGGATGATGGGGCAGTGGGGATGATGAGGGCAGTGGGGGATGATGGGGCAGTGGGGGATGATGAGGGCAGTGGGGGATGATGACAGCAGTGGGGGATGATGACAGCCGTGGGGGATGATGAGGGCAGTGGGGGATGATGACAGCCGTGGGGGATGATGAGGGCAGTGGGGGATGATGAGGGCAGTGGGGGATGATGAGGGCAGTGGGGGATGATGAGGGCAGTGGGGGATGATGAGGGCAGTGGGGGATGATGAGGGCAGTGGGGGATGATGAGGGCAGTGGGGGATGATGACAGCAGTGGGGGATGATGAGGGCAGTGGGGGATGATGGGGCAGTGGGGGATGATGACAGCCGTGGGGGATGATGAGGGCAGTGGGGGATGATGACAGCAGTGGGGGATGATGACAGCAGTGGGGGATGATGAGGGCAGTGGGGGATGATGACAGCAGTGGGGGATGATGGGGGCAGTGGGGGATGATGAGGGCAGTGGGGGATGATGACAGCAGTGGGGGATGATGAGGGCAGTGGGGGATAATGGGGCAGTGGGGGATGATGACAGCCGTGGGGGATGATGGGGCAGTGGGGGATGATGGGGCAGTGGGGGATGATGACAGCAGTGGGGGATGATGGGGCAGTGGGGGATGATGGGGCAGTGGGGGATGATGGGGCAGTGGGGGATGATGACAGCAGTGGGGGATGATGGGGCAGTGGGGGATGATGGGGCAGTGGGGGATGATGACAGCAGTGGGGGATGATGGGGCAGTGGGGGATGATGACAGCCGTGGGGGATGATGACAGCAGTGGGGGATGATGGGGCAGTGGGGGATGATGACAGCCGTGGGGGATGATGAGGGCAGTGGGGGATGATGACAGCAGTGGGGGATGATGACAGCAGTGGGGGATGATGAGGGCAGTGGGGGATGATGACAGCAGTGGGGGATGATGACAGCCATGGGGGATGATGAGGGCAGTGGGGGATGATGAGGGCAGTGGGGGATGATGACAGCAGTGGGGGATGATGAGGGCAGTGGGGGATAATGGGGCAGTGGGGGATGATGACAGCCGTGGGGGATGATGGGGCAGTGGGGGATGATGGGGCAGTGGGGGATGATGACAGCAGTGGGGGATGATGGGGCAGTGGGGGATGATGGGGCAGTGGGGGATGATGGGGCAGTGGGGGATGATGACAGCAGTGGGGGATGATGGCGCAGTGGGGGATGATGGGGCCGTGGGGGATGATGACAGCAGTGGGGGATGATGGGGCAGTGGGGGATGATGGGGCAGTGGGGGATGATGACAGCAGTGGGGGATGATTGGGCAGTGGGGGATGATGAGGGCAGTGGGGGATGATGACAGCAGTGGGGGATGATGGGGCAGTGGGGGATGATGACAGCAGTGGGGGATGATGAGGGCAGTGCGGGATGATGACAGCAGTGGGGGATGATGAGGGCAGTGGGGGATGATGACAGCAGTGGGGGATGATGGGGCAGTGGGGGATGATGACAGCAGTGGGGGATGATGGGGCAGTGGGGGATGATGCGGGCAGTGGGGGATGATGGGGCAGTGGGGGATGATGAGGGCAGTGGGGGATGATGACAGCAGTGGGGGATGATGACAACAGTGGGGGATGATGGGGCAGTGGGGGATGATGGGGCAGTGGGGGATGATGACAGCAGTGGGGGATGATGGGGCAGTGGGGGATGATGGGGCAGTGGGGGATGATGGGGCAGTGGGGGATGATGACAGCAGTGGGGGATGATGGGGCAGTGGGGGATGATGGGGCAGTGGGGGATGATGACAGCAGTGGGGGATGATGGGGCAGTGGGGGATGATGACAGCCGTGGGGGATGATGACAGCAGTGGGGGATGATGGGGCAGTGGGGGATGATGACAGCCGTGGGGGATGATGAGCGCAGTGGGGGATGATGACAGCAGTGGGGGATGATGACAGCAGTGGGGGATGATGAGGGCAGTGGGGGATGATGAGGGCAGTGGGGGATGATGACAGCAGTGGGGGATGATGAGGGCAGTGGGGGATAATGGGGCAGTGGGGGATGATGACAGCCGTGGGGGATGATGGGGCAGTGGGGGATGATGGGGCAGTGGGGGATGATGACAGCAGTGGGGGATGATGGGGCAGTGGGGGATGATGGGGCAGTGGGGGATGATGGGGCAGTGGGGGATGATGACAGCAGTGGGGGATGATGGCGCAGTGGGGGATGATGGGGCCGTGGGGGATGATGACAGCAGTGGGGGATGATGGGGCAGTGGGGGATGATGGGGCAGTGGGGGATGATGACAGCAGTGGGGGATGATGGGGCAGTGGGGGATGATGAGGGCAGTGGGGGATGATGACAGCAGTGGGGGATGATGAGGGCAGTGGGGGATAATGGGGCAGTGGGGGATGATGACAGCCGTGGGGGATGATGGGGCAGTGGGGGATGATGGGGCAGTGGGGGATGATGACAGCAGTGGGGGATGATGGGGCAGTGGGGGATGATGGGGCAGTGGGGGATGATGGGGCAGTGGGGGATGATGACAGCAGTGGGGGATGCTGGGGCAGTGGGGGATGATGGGGCAGTGGGGGATGATGACAGCAGTGGGGGATGATGGGGCAGTGGGGGATGATGACAGCCGTGGGGGATGATGACAGCAGTGGGGGATGATGGGGCAGTGGGGGATGATGACAGCCGTGGGGGATGATGAGGGCAGTGGGGGATGATGACAGCAGTGGGGGATGATGACAGCAGTGGGGGATGATGAGGGCAGTGGGGGATGATGACAGCAGTGGGGGATGATGACAGCCGTGGGGGATGATGAGGGCAGTGGGGGATGATGAGGGCAGTGGGGGATGATGACAGCAGTGGGGGATGATGAGGGCAGTGGGGGATAATGGGGCAGTGGGGGATGATGACAGCCGTGGGGGATGATGGGGCAGTGGGGGATGATGGGGCAGTGGGGGATGATGACAGCAGTGGGGGATGATGGGGCAGTGGGGGATGATGGGGCAGTGGGGGATGATGGGGCAGTGGGGGATGATGACAGCAGTGGGGGATGATGGCGCAGTGGGGGATGATGGGGCCGTGGGGGATGATGACAGCAGTGGGGGATGATGGGGCAGTGGGGGATGATGACAGCAGTGGGGGATGATGGGGCAGTGGGGGATGATGAGGGCAGTGGGGGATGATGACAGCAGTGGGGGATGATGGGGCAGTGGGGGATGATGACAGCAGTGGGGGATGATGAGGGCAGTGGGGGATGATGACAGCAGTGGGGGATGATGAGGGCAGTGGGGGATGATGACAGCAGTGGGGGATGATGGGGCAGTGGGGGATGATGGGGCAGTGGGGGATGATGACAGCAGTGGGGGATGATGGGGCAGTGGGGGATGATGGGGCAGTGGGGGATGATGACAGCAGTGGGGGATGATGGCGCAGTGGGGGATGATGGGGCCGTGGGGGATGATGACAGCAGTGGGGGATGATGGGGCAGTGGGGGATGATGGGGCAGTGGGGGATGATGACAGCAGTGGGGGATGATGGGGCAGTGGGGGATGATGAGGGCAGTGGGGGATGATGACAGCAGTGGGGGATGATGGGGCAGTGGGGGATGATGACAGCAGTGGGGGATGATGAGGGCAGTGGGGGATGATGACAGCAGTGGGGGATGATGAGGGCAGTGGGGGATGATGACAGCAGTGGGGGATGATGGGGCAGTGGGGGATGATGGGGCAGTGGGGGATGATGACAGCAGTGGGGGATGATGGGGCAGTGGGGGATGATGAGGGCAGTGGGGGATGATGACAGCAGTGGGGGATGATGGGGCAGTGGGGGATGATGACAGCAGTGGGGGATGATGAGGGCAGTGGGGGATGATGACAGCAGTGCGGGATGATGGGGCAGTGGGGGATGATGACAGCAGTGGGGGATGATGGGGCAGTGGGGGATGATGAGGGCAGTGGGGGATGATGGGGCAGTGGGGGATGATGAGGGCAGTGGGGGATGATGACAGCAGTGGGGGATGATGACAACAGTGGGGGATGATGGGGCAGTGGGGGATGATGGGGCAGTGGGGGATGATGACAGCAGTGGGGGATGATGGGGCAGTGGGGGATGATGAGGGCAGTGGGGGATGATGACAGCCGGGGGGGATGATGACAGCAGTGGGGGATGATGACAGCAGTGGGGGATGATGGGGGCAGTGGGGGATGATGGGGGCAGTGGGGGATGATGACAGCAGTGGGGGATGATGACAGCAGTGGGGGATGATGACAGCAGTGGGGGATGTTGACAGCAGTGGGGGATGATGAGAGCAGTGGGGGATGATGACGACGGCAGTGGGGGATGATGACGACGGCAGTGGGGGATGATGGGGGCAGTGGGGGATGATGACAGTAGTGGGGGATGATGACAGCAGTGGGGGATGATGACAGCAGTGGGGGATGATGACAGCAGTGGGGGATGATGACAGCAGTGGGGGATGATGACGACGGCAGTGGGGGATGATGACGACGGCAGTGGGGGATGATGGGGGCAGTGGGGGATGGTGGGGGCAGTGGGGGATGATGACAGCAGTGGGGGATGATGGGGGCAGTGGAGGTTGATGGGGGCAGTGGGTGATGATGGGGGCAGTGGGGGATGATGGGGGCAGTGGAGGATGATGACAGCAGTGGGGGATGATTGGGCAGTGGGGGATGATGACAGCAATGGGGGATGATGACAGCAGTGGGGGATGATTGGGCATTGGGGGATGATGACAGCAGTGGGGGATGGTGGGGGCAGTGGAGGATGATGGGGGCAGTGGGTGATGATGGGGGCAGTGGAGGATGATGACAGCAGTGGGGGATGATGAGGGCAGTGGGGGATAATGGGGCAGTGGAGGATGATGACAGCAGTGGGGGATGATGAGGGCAGTGGGGGATGATGAGGGCAGTGGGGGATGATGAGGGCAGTGGGGGATGATGACAGCAGTGGGGGATGATGGGGGCAGTGGGGGATGATGAGGGCAGTGGGGGATGATGAGGGCAGTGGGGGATAATGGGGCAGTGGAGGATGATGACAGCAGTGGAGGATGATGACAGCAGTGGGGGATGATGGGGCAGTGGGGGATGATGACAGCAGTGGGGTGCAATCAGAGAAGCTACTGGAGAGAAGACCCAGACAGGTAAGGCCTTCTCTCTGGGTGCTGGTGACCCAATCAGTGTAAAAAACAGAATTGTTGGCTTAAAGTGGGCATTTTTCAATAAGACTAATTTCTGATCAGGACAAATGTCAAAGTAAGTATGTCCCTCTTCTCCCCATTATGCTGAACTGTACAAGCTGGAAATGTCACAAAACAAGAAGAGGAGGATGCTGATGGTGGAAAGTGACATGGTTCTAGACCTCAGGGCTTGAGGAAGGATAGAACGGCAGGTGTCAAATCCACTCACCTGACAGAGAAAGAACTGAGCATGTAACTTCCCTATTTTTGATCTTGTAAATGAAGACAGCCCAGTTTAGTTTTTTCTTCACCCACATAATAAAGGATTCTCACTGCAAAGTCACATGAGGCATCAGTGAGGACACCCGATTGCAACCTCACCATTCAGGAACCATCCTCTTCTATTCTGCATCTGAAACTCTTGGGCCCTTCCAGGGATCACTGAGCTCCACCGTGGAGCAGCACATATCCCAAGCAGACTAGTATACCAACACAAAGACTCTCAAAGTCTGTGCTCACAGACAAGGAGAGGCTGAGAAGTAAGTCTTATGCCCGCACAGATGACTGCTTGTCAACATGGAAGAGTTCAAGAGAATGTGTTTGTCTCTTAATACAGGGTACAGCATGTCCACATACAAGTGAAAACCTTTCATTACACTGAAAACCAAGATTGTAGCCAGAGTGGGAGAAGAAAATCCCTGGATGCCAGCATCCACCAAGACAAACAACATTCTAGAATGATCTGTCAAATCTTTCAAGGCAACTATCATTAAAATGCTATAGAAATGAATAGAACATTGTCCTGAAACAAACAAACAAAAATCAGAAGACTTCCTATACAGCCAGTTTGTTAGAGGCAGCTCTCATTTATTGTCTAAACTGGGGAGAGCTAACGCACTAAATGGTTGCATTAGAATCTTAATCCCCAAGCTGTGTGAGCCAGCCGCTCTGTGGACCACCGTATGAAATGCGCTGAGGACAATGTGAATTTAAACTCTCCGTACCCTTGTACTATGAACGAAATGTGTGAATACAGTTTTCAAGTAAGGTTAAAACATTGGTTCCATCCTCACCACAGAAGCTTCTTTTTTGCTGTGTTTGGTGATTACCAGACCGGCAAGTGGTCAACATGCAGAGACTAGCATGCAGAACGTTCATCCCTAAATCACACATCCATACCACACCCCTTCCTCCCAGGGCTCAGGGATTATCTAAGAAGAGGAGATAGGAAGATTTTAATAGCCAAAGATGGTGGATAGCTACAGCAAAATTGTTTTTCAGACAGTAGGACAGTCCCGTACATTAACTTACATCAGCTGTGGCAGCATGCATAAGACCAGCACAAGATCGAGCCAGGCAGAATTCCAGGATGGGGATGCAGTCATGAGGTCCACCACTAGCTGGGGAGTCATTGGTTATTGATAGCTCCTTGAAGATGGAGAACCAGTTTTCAACAACACTCAAGTAGATGGTCCTGCATCCACACGAGTATTGGTAGCACTAGGTAGACTAGGTGAGTTTATTAAAGCGTTTACAGAATTTGGGGGAATGGTTAGGGCATAAAAGGAATTGGAGGGTGAATTTGGTCAAATCGCAGTAATGAAATTCTGAAATGATAAACATAAAACAAAATTGGGGAAGTTGGCTCTAGCCACCACTAGAGGGTAGCATATTAAAATTTTGAATTACAAACACAATTTATTTTGTATGCTTTTAAAAGAAGTTTCACATGATGTAAAACATTTATAATGTGGATATCTTAAGACATGAAAATGTCAAGGCAATAAAAAATTCATTGGTGTCCCTTTCCCCTCTTGTTTTCCAGTTTAATCAAATACTTGCCAGAACAAGCTCATATTCAAAGGCTGAAGAGTGTGGTAGCTGGCCTGAGAGTCCTGGCAGCTGCAGATGCTCTCCCACTCAGGAAATGCAGAGCAATGTCTACACAGGACCTTTGTCTTTTCATTCAAGTTCTATCCAGGCCCTCAGTCAACTGGACGGTGCTGCTCTTCCTCAACCAATCTGCATCCCCATGGCAACTGTCTCTGGAAACCCCCACCCCAACAGGTCTCTGTTGTGTTGGCCATCAAGATCGACCACCACACCAAGTCAGCAAACCAAATCGGGATCTGAAGAGAATAACAGGGCAAGGCACATTTGGTCATCTTACTAAACCAATCAGTCTTGGTTATAGAAAGGTGATCTGTGCCAGGGTAGAACCTCTTCTTTCCTCCTCTCCGGCCTCCCTGCTCTGTCTAACATGCAGCACTTGTTTGTCTAAGAGGCGCCTGACTTGAGGATGCTTCAGTCGGGGCAGTGAGCATTTCTTTCAGGAATGCTGACCCCAACCAGGCCCAACACTCCTGTCTCTGCGAGGCGCATATTGCTTTCACTTCCTTACCTCGGTGGAAGTAATTACTTGAAGGAGGCACGAACATTCCGTTGGGATGTAAGAGGGAGTCACTAAGCTGCATGTCTTTCTTTGCAGCAGGAAAACTATGAGTCAGTCACCCCATGACTTTTGAAATACCATTTTCTAAGCAGCCTCCTTATATTGTAGACTGGCCTTGCTATCACAATTACAACTGGACGTGTCACGTTCCTAGCATTGGGTACTGGGAAACCTGTTTAAAACATCTTACTTCTTCCTCAGAGTAACCTCACAAAGTGGCTGCTATTACCACGCCCACTTCATGGGAGCTGGAGCAGAGACCTGGGAGAGCTAAGCTAATGCAAACAATCAGAGGTGGAGAACATTTCCCTCTTAGAGCTTCTATTGCTTTGAATAAATACCTCGGCCACTGAGACTTTTTATATAGGAAAAGATTTCTTTGGGGCTGTCAGTTCAGAGGGTTAGTCCATTATCAAGGCAAGGAAACATGGGGGCATGCAGGCAGACATGGTACTGGAGAGGTAGCTGAGAGTCAGGAGAGAGAGAGAGAGAGAGAGAGAGAGAGAGAGAGAGAGAGAGAGAGAGAGAGAGAGAGACAGAGAGAGAGAGAGAGACAGAGACACAGAGAGACAGAGACAGAGACAGAGACACAGAGACAGAGAGACAGAGAGAGAGACAGAGACTAGGTTTGACTTCAGCATTTCACACCCTAAACTCACCCCCCAGTGACACAGGTCCTTCAACAAGTCCACATGTCCTAATCCATTCAAACAACATCACTCTTAAAGAGCCAATAGGGCCATTTTCATTCAGACCACCACAATTTCTCAAAGACAGCTCAAGCTCAAGTGCCTGTTCTTCACTGCTCTGCTCTGCCATGATTAATTCACCTTCAGAGACTTGTTTCCAGTGAGTGCTTGTGTGCTGTTCTCAGGCAGTCTTACAGTGGGCATCTATTTTCTTTTTAATATTGTATCCTGGGAAACAGGGATAGAGGTTGATGAGACCAAAGAGACTACTAACTGAGGTAGGGCTAGTGGTGGGGGTAAATGTCAAACTAAATAAAAGGCCCATGTTCTCTTTACTACAGTGAACAGAGTCCATATTCCCGAGTCTCCATGGAGAGGAGAAACAGGACATGCAGAAAGCACATCAAACGGACCAGCCCTTCGACGTCCTATTTATGTTCACATTAGAGACAGGGTGTCACTTCAGACACATCAAGATCTTTCCCTTACTTGCCACTGGTTTAAAACTCCATCTTTACAAGATTGTTCTGATCGTGTATGGAAAATAGAGAGAGGGAATGAAGCCTCTGGAAAGAGAAGAGAGCCATATTCCTACCCTGGGGGGACAGCCAGGGTGAGGGCTGGCCAGGAATGGCACCAGAGATGATACTGTATAATACATGAACACATTCTTTTTAGTTTTCTTTCTTTTATTGAAAATAGATTTTTTTCATAATAATTCTGGTTCCCCTCCCCCAACTCCTCCAAGGTTTCCTCTGTCTTCCCTCCAATTGGAATCCACATCCTTTCTGTTTCTCCTTAGAAAGCAAATATCTAAAGAATAGTAATGAAACAAAACCAAAACAGGACACACACACACACACACAAAAAGAGCCAAAGAAAAAGCACAAGATATACATGTAGACACAGAGAAACATGTGTTTGTGCACACAGGAATTCCCTAAAAACACAAAGCTGGAAGCCATAATATATACGTACTGAGCTTGAGGGAGTTACCAACTAATATCTGATTAGATTTAGGGCCCACTCTGTGAGGTGTAACCTGTCCCCAACACTGCCCACGTGGTCAAAAATTAAAGACCCGAAAGGCCAGGGACCTAGAGGAAACCAAATAGTACTGTTTTGCTAAACCAGTGGTTCTAAACCTGGGGGTCATGCCCCTTTTGGGGGTTAAATGATTCTTTTACAGGAGTTGCCTAAGACCATTGGAAAACACATTTATATTACAATTCATAACAGAAGCACAATTACAGTTATGAAATATCAATAAAATATTTTTAGGCTTGGGGTCAGCAAAACATGAGCTGAGGAACTATATTAAAGGGTTGTAGTATAAGAAAGGTTGAGAACTACATTTAGTAGGTAAAGAAATATAGCCATAAAATGATGCTTAATTGCATATTGCTATACTCATTGATCAGTTTTTGCTCAGCCATCATCAGAGAAGCTTTTTCCTGAAGTAGACAAGAGCATATACAGAGTCCCACAGCTGGCAATGTACAGAGAGAGAAAGAGAGAGAGAGATAGAGAGAGAGAGAGAGAGAGAGACAGAGAGAGACAGAGAGAGACAGAGAGAGAGAGAGACAGAGAGAGAGAGAGACAGAGATAGAGACAGAGAGACAGAGACAGAGACACAGACAGAGAGACAGAGAAAGACAGAGAAAGACAGAGAGACAGAGACACAGAGAGAGAGAATTAGAGTAGAGACTCACAAGTATCTCCCACACACTGATTCTGTCAAAGAGAGGAATCAGCTGGTGACGGAAATGGGCTAGTTTTTGACTTGGGATATGTGAGGGTCCCTGCAAATGCTATGACTGGTGGAGAAATGAACCATGAGAGGCAAGAAGGAAACCTGGTTCAGTAAAACTTGGTTAGCTGAGCTGGTACAAACTTTTGGACTCTGACCCTGAGCACTTTAGTTTTTACATATTTAAGCCAAGTACAACTTTTGGAAAAGGTTTCCTCATGACACGTATCACAATAAAGCTTAGGGTACGGCTGCATTAAAACTTCTTGGCAAAGTACATGCCTTCTGCAAAGTACCTGTGACCTCTTCCCCAGGAATGGGTTCTACTGGCTGAGAAGCCATGCTCTGGAGAAGGGAGATTCCAGCAAAACCTGGCTTTACAGAAGAGCAAAGATGACCAAGTAGGCGGAACCTTTGACTGAACAGGCACAAATCAGTTCCAGGGAAGAGGAAGGCATGCATGGCTAACATCTTTGGTTTTTCTAGTACTACGTGAGCTTGAGGACCTCGTGTCCCTCTACAGGGGCAACCTATTTATACCTGTGATCTAGCTAGCTTGACTGTACAGTAAAAGCATTTGATTGATTCAACAGGGTCCCTAATGGTAGAAGACCTTGGAGATATCAAGTGGACCAGAGAATCCACACGTGTGATAGACAACGCCAAGTGAACATGAGACTGCTTTGAAGGCAGGAAATGAGATTTTGATGAACTCAGTAGTTCTTGACTTTGAACTAATTGGTATAAAGGGTCTGTTTGTTAGGCTTTGGCTGAGGTGCCTTTTTAACTAAAGTGGACCTGGTCTCCTGCCTCTCCCAGCATCCTTCCGTGCATAACTGTTACAGGAAGTGGCTGGCGTACCTTGCTCTCTACCCTGAACTTCCCAGGCCAGGGGTTGGGGCTTCCCCTTCCAGAGGATTTTCACTATACAAACCAGACATTTTGGTCCCTCCTCACTCTCTTTAATGAGTCTCCTGACCCCTTTAGCCCCCTCTCTCTCTGCATTTGCTGCCTCTCTCTGTGTATACACTCCCCTTGCCTGTTTTTCTGTCTCCTCCTGCACAGCAAATTCCCTGGCCTTCTTCTTCTTTGGGACCTGTGAACTTGTCAACAGCGGTATCTGATTTAGCTTGATTCATGTGGATGTGTTTGTACTCAGTAACCCCCAAACAAACAATAAAAATATAATGACTTACTTTGGGGTGCCAATTGAGAGATTCTCTCTTTGTAGCCCAAGTTGGCCTTAAACTTAGAAAGACCCTTGGTTTTCAGCCTCTGGAATGATGGGATTACCAGTGTGAGCCAACATACTGTCTTACAATTAGCATTTTTAATACGGGGATCCCATGGATATCCATGAAAGATGCATCCTGTTGGCACAAGACAGATGTCTAGACTTTTGAAAAACTTTACCTGTGCATCTCCCAGGAAGCTATCCTAAGGGATCATGAGTAAAAGTTAATTAGTTCCCTGGCTACAGGACACCCATTTCTAATAACCTGGCATATCCAGCCTGACTTTTTAAAGGTAGATTTGTATCGGCTAAGGATGTAGCTAGCACAGAGCAGTTGTCTGACATCCTCAAGGCCTGAGCTACACTCTCAGGACACAAAAAGTGAAGAAATGAAAAACACTGTAGACAACCGTTTCTGATGAAAATTGTTTTTGTGGCAACAACAGTGATGGCGCTAACTGTTCGGTTACTTAACACATACAGAGAGTATGTGTGCCACAAGTCTTTGTGCACCTCCAGTCTTAATGACAGTGGAAATTAAGTCGTAGCAAATTGACCTTGTGGCTACACATTTATAGGTGGCAATGTCAGGGTTCTTAGTCAAAAGTTTTCAGTTCTGAACTGTCACCTATTTTTTACTAATGTTTAGAGAATCCCAAACAGAAAAAGGCATAAGAGAAGACATTGTTAAATATGGGTCCACAGAGCCGGATTTATTATGGGCAAAAGTCCCAGGTTAAGATACATTGTGATGCAATAATACAAGAGCAAGAGCTTGCCGCTGTCTGAATGCGGACTGTGAGTAGGCGCCATCATTGTCTTCAGATAGTAGCCATGGGCAACTTGATGAAGAAGCAGTTCAGAGTGCCTAAGAAGGGCAGCTTGAATCAGTGGCTGCAGCTGCATAGCTTTCACCTGTACTAAAGCAACGCCACCCAGTAAGGGCAGTGGAAAAGGAGCGTGGGACAAGGTACCTGTGGCGTAGGTGGCCTGTGGACATGACTTTTTACTGGCTATACATTAGTAGTTTGACAACTGTTGTGCCTGGAAGAAGGTGCATTCGTATTCATCCAAAGACCATTTGAGGGTGGCTATATGTACATGTTACTGATGATTGCGAACAATGTTAGCAATAGCTCCAAGCACAACCTAGACACTGTTCATCTCCACCTGTGACTGGCGTTGCTTACTGCTGATGGACCTTTAAAAAGTCATGGAAACCAGAGTCCCCAGATGAAACGGCCACAAAGGGCTGAAAGGCCACAGGGAGAATCTCTCCCCATGTTTCCTGTACCTAGCAGGAAGATTCTGTACTTTAGACCATCTGGTCAACAGTGTGACTTCACGATGACAGCAAGTCTCAGGGCCAGAAATCAATAGTGAAGGCTGACTCTCCTATGCAGTTTCCAAAATAGCCACGAGGTGGCGCCAGATGGCAAATTCTACTTTTGTTTTCATACAGTAAAAAAAACAAAAACAAAAAATAGAAATGAGTATGTCTCTACACCAAAGAGCCAGGAAGTTCCTTCCTTTTCCCTCCCCGTACATATTTCCATCCCGAGTCTAACTCATAAAGATTAAGTGTCTAGGTTTAAACATAAATGCTGCATGCGACCAACAAAGTAGGACAAATGTGAAACCTCCACAACCAGATTCAGAAACTATCAATTCGCTGTCTTTAAGTGCATATCGAACAGGAAGACTAATTGGGAGTGGGTACTTCCTTACCTGCCTGAAGGAAAGAATGTCACGATGCTTAGGCCACCTTCCTACACTACTGTCTGAAAGGACTGATCCAAGTGATGATACACAAGAGAGGTCCTTGTCCCCTCCATGCTCCTGGGTGGGGACATAAGCAGAATGCAAGCGACCAGAGGCTACCCCAAGGTAAAGCCCAGCCATGTGGCCTGCCTTCCACCACAGCCATTTTTTTTTCACTTGAGCTACAGGAGCATCCTAGCCCTCCCATGCTCCTCTTCTTCCTTCCTGCACCCCCCATCCCAAGACCTGCATAAACCAATTGCACCAGGCTCCTTCTTCATCTCTTCAGCAGCCGCTTTCTTTCTACATTTAGAATCAGATCCACGCTCTATCCTGTGAGTCACCCGGCCCTGCACGCTCAGGCCTCAGCCTGCTTGTGACAGTCGCTGTTGGCTGACTAACACTATGTAATTTATTCTGCCTTTCTTTCGCCTTATGAGCAGAACTCCATCGTATGTAAAGGCAATGTATGTGGAAGATAAGAGGGGAATCCCTCCTGCAAGGCTGTTTTTGCTTACAGGGACATTTACCCTTCTCCTTTCTTCTTCCTGTTTTGAATAGGAATGCAGGCCGGCAGGCAGAGCTGGGATCAGGGTTAGGACAGAGCCTGCTTGCTAAATATAGAGGAGCAGAAAGGCAAAAGGACCAACGCTGAGACTGGTTAGGATGCCATCTCTGCCTGCTTCAGGGCTCAAGGCTCTGGTCTAACATAATAGAAAATTGCAGCTCTAGTCAATGGAGTGAGCACAGTTGGCATCTGTTTCAAGTTTCTAAACGTTGCACATGTTACGTGCCCCTCTCAGAGTTTATTTTACCTTCTATAATTCCCTCTGTACACATCCCAGTAGCTGTAAATAAAGGCTTCAAAAGTTTTCCTACCCATGAGTCCTTTCACTCAAAAAAATTTCATGACTGTACACAAGATCATAAATATGTATGCAAATCAAATGCTTGATGATAATAAATCATACAGAAAAATTTCTTGAGATAATTCCTTGGTATACATAAAGTTTTATAATTCATTAAAGAGAAAATCAAATTTACATACTAATGGAATAAATGTATTTTTATGTAAGGATATTAACTGGATTAAATATTTGATACTGCAGGACATTAAGCATCTTCAACACTTTTCAAACCAACAATAGTTTTATTTTATTTTTATTTTAATTAAGATTTTTATAATCGGTTTTATGTATACAGATGGACATGTGTATCTATATGAGTGAATGGTATGAGGAATGCATCAGGGCCAGAAGAGGGCATCAGAGGCCACGGAGCTGGAATTACTGACAGCTTTGTGCCAGGAAGAACACTCCTGCCTTCTGGAAATGCAACAAGCCCTTTTAACTACTGCAACCTCTTTAACCCTGATATTTTGACTTTACAATCATCAGCGCTGGCATAAAATGCAATAGTGATGCAGGAGAAACTTGAAGTAACATATTTGATGTTGTAATAGATTCACTAATAAACTTGCATAAGGTGTATTAAGTCACACGAAATGGGATTTCCCTAAAGGAGCATTGTCCCCAATACAGTAATATACTGAGCAGGCCCTGTTAGAGACATTTTACTAAGTTCCACATCTCACTGTAAAAAACAAGTCTTTCCTTTTCTAAGAAGTGGTATTTGATTCAATTATGGTGCATTGAGCTTTTCCCAAGCTAACTTTTCTCTCCCAATAAAAGCTGTCATGTCTTCACTCACACTCCTGCAATGCAGGGCACGATCTTGCAGTTTTAAAACATCCATGCCTAGCTTCTCTCACAAGTAAAAACAACTCTCTCAAGTCGAGGACTGTGTTTTGTTTACTGGAGCAATGAGTACGTGTTTACTAAACAGTAATATGATGACCCCTGTCGTAGGCAAGGTCAGGGAGGGTGCTGTGGTGGAATCGGAAGAAGAAATGAAGAAATGAAGAGACTTCTGGTCTCATGGGACTCAATCCATAGTGTGGCAGAGGGCAGTCAGGGCATATGTACACTATCACAATAGGAAAAAGGAAAAGCTGCAGGAAACAAGAGGAGCAAGCCCAGTCAGACAGATTTATAAGTTCCCTTTTATCTCAGAGTCAATTCAGAAGGTCTTCAATGATGTGAGCATTTAGGCAGAGGCTTGTATTAGTCACCTCCCTGCTGCTGTGCTAAAATATCCGGGCAAAAGGAAATCTAGGCAATGTGTTGGTAGCTTTTTCTCTCAACTTAATATAAGCTAGAGTTTATCTGGGAAGAGGAACTTCAGTTGAGAAAATGCCCGCCTCTGGTTGGTAGGCAAGCCTGTAGAGCATTTTCATAGTTAAGGATTGATGTGGGAGGGCCTGGCTCACTGTGGGCACATGTGGCCCTGAGCTGTGAGAATGTAAGCTAAGAAAGCCCTGAAGAGCAAGGAATATGTTCTTCCACAGTCTCTGCTTCAGTTCCTTTCTCCAGGCCCCTGTCTGGAGTTCTTACCCTGACTTCCTTGGTGAAAGATTGTGACCTCATTGTCTGTGACAAATGTCACTAGGGCCCATCACATCTTTGAGTTCTTGTTCTTATTTGGGCACAGTTCCCTACCACCAAACTGTTGAGAATGGCAGGGTGGCAAGTTCTGTCCCACAAAAGGACTGGAGAGACCTGTATCCTTTTCAAACTCAAACAGGAGAACCTCTCTGTGTAATTATTGAGTTTTCCCCTCCCTTTTCTGTGAGGAGTGTGGAGCCTAGATGTTAGAGGAAGTCAGAACACATTAGCTGAGCCACTGGAAGCAGCAACAGTCAGAAAGAATGTCTGATTTACAGAAGATAATGATTTATTAAAATCAGTGTGTGTGTGTGTGTGTGTGTGTGTGTGTGTGTGTGTGTGTGTGTGTATTATGTGCACATGTGGGCTGGGGAGATAGCTCATTAGTAAAGTCTTGCCAAACAAAGTATGAGGATCTGAGTCTGGCTCCCCAGCTCCCATAGAAAAAGCAGGCAAGGTGAGTGCCATAGCCCTGTCATCTCAGCACAGGGGAGGAGAGAGGCCAGAGGGCACCAGTCTGGCCACCTAAGTCTAATTGAATTGATGAGCTCTTGGTTTAGTGAGAAACCTTGTCTCAATATATATTGTGTTAGGGTCAGCAAGAGGGTTCATTGGGCACAAGCCAAGGAATCAAGTTTGGCTCTTCGTCACTCATGTAGATACTGAAAGTTGCTGTGGTGCCTGTAACCCCAGCACCAGGAAGTGGAGAACTGCAGGTTGCTATCTGCTCTTGCCAGACCTTGAGCTTGAGGGTCAGTGAAGAGGCTCCACCTCATGAAAAAGCAGAGAGTCAGAAGGAAAGATAGCTCAATGTTAGCCTCAAGCGCACACAAGTGCACTCACCCTACAGGAATTATATATACATGTGTAGATGTGTATGTATGAATAACTAATATATTATATTATATATAGTCATATATGTATGTATGGCAAACCAACAAGATATAAGGCCCATCCCAAGTCCAGCCTCACTCTACCTTGGCACACACAACAAACACAACACAGGCTTCCTTTAGTCATAAAGCCTCAGCTTAACACTAAAAAGAACACCACTGCTCTCCTAGAAGCTGTGGGTTTACCAGCACCCTCCCCCCACCAGTTTATCAATTATATCAAGGTAGGAGGCATCCTTTTAAAAGTTGAAAATTATTCTTAAAATTGGAAATCCTGTTTTAACCAAATTTAAGATTTAATCCCAACACTTCATTTGTTTCTGGGAGAGTCCTTCTAAATCCTTATGTTGTTAGTCTAGCCCTCGGCTCTGTCCTTTATCAGCTTCCTCTCTGGGTTTAGCTGAGCCCTGGGTGAGTCAGGGCACTGTATCATGAGGTGACCTCTTTCAAGTAGCCCATCCCACTGATGCTCATTGGAATTCTCTGCAGAAGTACATGTTGCTTTAAGTCCTCTCAAAAGTGGCAGGGTCCTGACACATGACCTGACATTAAAGATGGAGCTCATATTAAAACAGCAAGTCTGCTCTTCACTTTGCAAGAAATCCCTCTCTTGTGCAAGCATGTTTGATAAGGTTAAAATATAGTTTTCTTATGCTGTTCTACACAGCTTCTACCATGGGCAACCATTTATTGCCCACTAACAGTGTAGATGGCCCTGCGCTAACTCTTTGAGAGATAGTTGATTTAGTTCCCCGTACATCTCTTAGTGTTACAAATTCTTATAAACAAGTGACTGAGGATCAGAAGCACCAGCCTTTTCTAATGTCATCAAGCTATACAGTGTTGATGCCAGGATTTGACCCTGGTTTTATTGACTGGAGAGCCTATGGGTTTCATCACAGAGCTCTGATCCCTTCTCATTAGGGACCAAGGATGGTCACAAACACAATGCTGAAGGATGTTTCACCTCGGCCTGATGTGCTTATGTCCTGACTGTTACTGCTTTGATTAACATCACAAAATGTACAGCACAGAAGATAACTAGGTCAAACACAAGCTCCCTGTCCTTTCCCAGAATCTTCTCAGTCCCTTTCTTGTTTTCTCTGCTAAGGAGCTGTATTGTTCACTCCCCCTCTCAGTGCTCATAATGGAACCCAAGGCCATGCATGCACTGGGCAAGGGCTGCACCACAGAGCTACAGCCACAGCCTGGTGCACATTTTGTGCCCTTAACATCAGACTGCTGTTTCCTAGCTGTAGCAGATTCTTCTCTGTGGTAATGCTCACTAGTACTGAATATAAGTGCACAGCACAGCTACCCAACTCTCAAATCCTGTTTTCTTTTCTGAATCAGATCTTTTCACATCTTTCTCAGATTCCTCCTAGGGTAGATCATGTGGCCTTCTCACTCAAGAGACCATCTGAACTCTTAAATGCTTAAATTACATTCCAGGCTTAACCCTCTCTTGCAGACACTGCACTTGCTAACTAAATAGTGTATGCTAGTTTGCTTTCTGTTGCTGCGATAAACATCCTGACCAAGACTGCCTTGGAGAGAAAGTGTTTTATTTCGTTTTACAGTCCACCATGAAAGGCGAGGACTCAAGGCAGGAACCTGGAGGCAGGATTTGAGACAGTGGTTTTGGAGGAGTGCTGCTTACTGGCTGTCTCAGCTTGTTTTGTTATACCTCTGCCCTGGGGATGGCCCTGCCCACAGGGGCCTGGGCCTTCCCACAACATTTATTAACCAAGAAAACCAAAGATTAACCTATAAGCCATCTTTTTCACTTGTGCTTCCTGCTTCCCAGGTGGCACTAGCTGTGTTAGCTATGTCAAGTTAGCAACGTAACCAATCTATGCTTAGTTGACCTTTTATAGTCAAATGAACATCTTTGGATTCTCTGTCATCCCTAGGCACAGAGACATACATAGAATCCACCTACAGGCCTCATAATAATCAAATCCCCTCCGGTCCTTTATGATTAATTATGATTCTAGCATACAAGCTCCCAAAAAACCTTCCCCCCTTGGCAAACTTTCCCCCTTCTTTTCCACAGTAAACTCGAGTCCAGAGCTCTGTCCCTTCTAATCTGACTGTAGAGGTGTCTGTCGTATTGGACTTCTTTTTTTTTTTTTCTTTTTCTTTTTTTTTTTTTTTTTGTTTTTCGAGACAGGGTTTCTCTGTGTAGCCTTGGCCATAGTGGACTCACTTTGTAGACCAGGCTGGCCTCGAACTCACAGCGATCCGCCAGCCTCTGCCTCCCGAGTACTGGGATTAAAGGCGTGCGCCACCACGCCCGGCTTCGTATTGGACTTCTTAATGTTATATTTGATCTCTTCCAATTTAAATCATTCAACTAGGCCGTGTAGGCTAAGTACTAGGCACTGTCCTGACAAGTGGATCATGATAGAGAATGGAACTCGTTCTAAGCAGAACAAAAGCCAGAGGCCTCTGCCTGTGAAGCCCGATACAACCTGAGGACCGCCAGCTTGTCCACACTCAGGGTACCCTCTCCTACCCTCCGTACTGTGGAAACGCCGATTTCCTTTCCATTTCTTGGGCACACCATAATATTTTTCTGCTCAGAGCTTTTCTGCATTATTTTTCTTCCTAGAAAGATCTATAATCTATTATAATAATCTCCGTTTCACTATTTGAATCTCTGCTACAACATGAATTTTCGCTTAAGCTACCATGGATGCGCTGCAGCATTGCTACATGGTGCCAGAGTTACTGTCTTTCCCTGTTCTGCCTTAGTGCCTCTACCATGTCACCTTTCTTGTATGTGGGAAACATTATTAAGTACAATAATGGTTATTTGAATAGGGTACTGCCAGACTGCAATACTCAGACAAAAGTTGAGGTGGCTATTGAGCAGCTAATGGGTGGGTGGCAAAAACACTATGAACACACTGCTCAAAGGAGGGATCATGTTCACTTGCCATGGAGAGCACAATGGAATATCTCATCACATTTGTCACAGTGGCACAGCTTATGGATTATTTACCATATTTTTCAGACTATAAGACACACCTGACCATAACATGCACCCAGTTTTTAGAGCAGAAAAACAGCAATTGGACCATAAGATGCACCCTAAGATCCCCCTCACTTTTGGGGTTAAAAAGTGAATCTTATGATCCAAAAAATATGATAATTCTGGAATTTTCTCTGCAATTGCTGATCATCATAGATAGCTGAACTCAGAGAAAACAAATTGTAGACAAGAGAGGATGACAGAATGAACACAAAGTCCCTTGGTCTCTATCACCTCTTCCTTTGCAGTTCCTTCAGAGAACATGGAAAGGTTGTGACTTTGGAGAACTGACTGCCTACTTATTACATAGCTGTCTCCCCAATTAAAGGTAATCCCCACAAAGCCAGGACTTGACTCCATTCCTACACCAAGCACAATGTTCTGTGCATGTAAATATTTGTAGAATGAATGGATCAATCATTGAAAAGGCTCCAAGAAGTAAGTTCAATGTTGCTCACCCCACCAACACCGAAACTTATCTGGCCACAGAATCATCCCTCAACACAATATTTTCAGTTCTACTAAAATACCCACTTTCTGCCAGGCACAGTGGCACATGTCTGCCATCCCAGCACTCAGCATGGGTAAGTGGATGAGGAAGGAGAATCAGTAGTTCAAAGCCACAGAGCTACATACTGAGCCTCTGTCTGATAAAACCAAATCCTAAGCTAAATCAAATGAGAACTCATGTTCTGTGAACACAAGTAAGGAAACAGTTGTTGAGTTGATATCCTCTGGACGTTCCTGTCACTCCAGAAAATATTCCTTCCAAGCTGACTGCTCATAGAACCTAGTTTTACAATAGCAAAAAGTAAAATTTACAGATACTTCCAAGAAACCCAGGAAGTGCCCCAGAATACAGGCAAAGGAAAAGGTATAAGGTCACTGGATTCCAGTCCTAATGTCTCCTGTAAAATGTGGATTAGAGTCAGTCTTGCCATCTCAAGACTGCTGGAAGTATATATAGATGCAAACCGAGCACCTGATGCCGTGTACAGAGAGCATCCTCACTCACTGTTGGCTACTTGAAATTCACCTGCTCCTTTGGTCCATCTTGTTACTGAGACGATTGATAAAGGTCTTCAGAGCCTTGCCCTGGCATGGGTTGTATTAACTACTGGAGGACAGCATTTTCAACTCATATATTATTTAGTATTTTTCATCTCTAAAACTCTCTCCTCCTTCCAGCAAATCTTCACCGTGGTCTTGCCTTTGGGAAATGTAAAACCTCATTGTTTAAAAATAATCAACCCATCTAGGCATGGTGGTACAGGCCTGTAATTCCAACACTTGGGAAGGCAGGTGAATCTTGGTGGGTTTGAGGCTAGCCTAGTCTACAAAGGGAGTCCAGGACAGCCAAGGCTACATAGAGAAACCCTGCCTCAAAAAACAAAAACCAAATATAAATAACTAAATAAATAAATAATCAACTCAGTGGAAATAGCCAGGGAGAAACAAAATTCTGGTAGGCTATGCTAGCTTTAACAAGCCAGACATAGTGTTGAAATATCTGAGATTTCTCTCTTTAAAAAATACTATGCAGCCACAAGTTTAGAAAATACTTTACAGTGGAGTTTGGGGAATCAACCCAAATTTAAATGAAATCCCTTCTTAACGATGTGCTCTTCTAAGACCACAGCACATTTAAAGGAATTTATCCACATCAATCTTCAACTAAAGAAAGGTCCAAAGTGCCATGTAAAGTCACAGTTATTTGCAGAGAGCTGTCGTACAGAGCCTGGGAAACTTAAGCAGCAAGCAGGCTAACTTTTCTTCTCTCCCCACAAATTGAAAACAGCTGGAGATCTCTAACACCCCTGCCATCTACCAAGGCAGACGGAAAAAAGAACAACCATGAACCTAAATAACAGAAGGATTAACCCAGGCAGAAGTTGTGAGAATCCGATGTCCTCATGGGGTGTGACCTTGACTCTCTGAACTCAAGTGATCTTGACTGTGATCTGAACTCAAGTGGCATCTTGACCTGAAGTAAAGGGCATTTTGGTACCTGTCTTTCCAGCCTAATAAAAAAAACAAAATAACAAAATCTAATTAAGTTAGCAGAATCTGGAGGAGTTGGTGAAGGGGCTATTTTTAAAAATACACTAAAAAGATCAAGAGAAAAGGTTATAGGAAGACTGAAGAAAAAAATACAAAAGGAGGAAGGGATGGAGTAAGGAAGGGAGGGAAGGAGAGAGGGAGGGAGTTTAGAGAGAAATATATGCAGGCATAAGAATTTATTTACCCCACACTGAGTTCAATGTGCACAGGAGGATATCAAATGTGACGACGGATTATCAAGAGCGACACTCTCAAGGCATTCGACAATTACATTAATGGTTCCAACAATAGTTTCTGTTGAAATTCGTAATTTTGTTGAGAGGACTATGGAGACAGAGAACTGGGACAACACATTCCTACCTCTAGTCCTCTCACATGATAATTGTGGCCATTTTTTTTTTTTTACTGTTTTGAAAGAATGGGCTCCACTGCCTTAAAAAATGATAAAACATCAGAGCATTAAGTGGTCTCTGAGCAGTCCCAGGCTTAAGTAGGAGTCTACGTACCTGGGAGAAGGTCCCAGGCAAGCCATGCCATGTCTGACACCTCCATTTGGGAGCAGGTTTTCATTTGTGGGAGGCAGTGTCCACTCATTGAGGTTGACTTCTTGGTGGCCTACAGGCTGAATCATGGTTCTTAGTATTAGAAAGGCAAGGAATTTCATGCTGAAATGGCAATATTAATAGAGAACATTTTTTTTGTCTGAGACCATATATAGAAATGAAATAAATGCTAACTGTGGGAACAGGGAGAGAGAAATTCCAGGCAACTTAGTTAAAAGGTGAAAGTGATAAATAGCAGAAGACTCCAACAGTGGTGTGGGAAGGCAGCAAAGGTGAACTCTGACAGTCCAGGAACATCTGAGAGCACGGGGCTAGGGGGTTGGCTGCAAGGCTGGGACCAGCCACACTTTATGCTCTGAACTGGGCTCTCATGTCACTGAGAAGCTCTCTTTAAGTCATCGCTGGAGTGTCTATGAAAGTTGGATGATTCTGAGAGAGATTTAAGGTCTTAGCCTTCCTAAATTATATTTCCTCTTTAATTTTTTTCTGACCTTCAATTCACAAAAATGACACATACTCCCAGATCAGAGGAATATATTTTTCATTAGGATGTTTTTAAAATTATACAATATTTTATTAAATCTTTGAGAGTTTTATACACCCTATCTTGATCACATTACCCCCACCTCCTGTCAGACTTACCTGAGGCATATATATTTAGTGCCTGCTGAGCTTATAAAAGTGGTTTCATTCCTTTAATGAAGGAAAACAACAAATTATTTTTTAGTAGAGTGGGAATGACCCAAGAACATGCTCTGTGGATGCTTTTCAGTGCTAATGCACAAAAGAAGTCTGTCATCAGAACTCAGGGAAACTATATAGTAAACAAGTGAGATCTTACCTGAGACTGATGTTTCAGCTGGTTACTATGTTCTGTTGAATGACAATGAGCCACGGTCTCTGGCCCAATGAAGCTCACAGTCCATAGGCTTTGTATTGTGATCTTCCAAGATGGAGGACATATTTGCAGGCATTCCCAACTTATTTGAATACGGGACTTTTTCCCTTAGCAGTTAATGCAAAGAACAACATTGGAGAAATGGCTCTCCTGACTGGACCAATCAGCACTCAGCTTCCTCCAAACACTTTGTATGGGTGATATGCAAATACCTTTAAAATGTCAGACCAGGTCTGCTTCCTAGAGGACAAAGCATATGGTAGGGCAGACTTACAAAATAAATGAAGAAGCAGCAACATCAGACCGTGTACACCCTGGTAAAAAATGCTAGCTCATTTTCTTCTGGGCTTGACAGCAGTATGGGGTGCACTTATACTGAGTGCTATAAACTCATCTCTCAGGTAAAGGAGCTGGCTCAGTAGGTAAGAGGGCTTGCTATGAGCCATGAGGACCAGAATTCAAATAAGTAGCACCTCCCTAAGAAGCTAGAAGGGGCATACCTGCCTGTAATCTCAGCAGAGTGGGACTGGCTGGCTTCTTGCTGCTAGTGTAGCTTAAGCCAGCAAGAGATCCAGTCTCACAGACTGAGATGGAGTATGATAGAGCAAGTCACTTGACATCCTCCTCAGGCCTCTTTATTTATACCCATAAGCATGTATATCTGTTCTCTCTCTCTCTCTCTCTCTCTCTCTCTCCCCCTCTCTCTCTGCCCCCCACCTCTCTCTGGAGACAAACCCCTAAACCTTCCTCAAATAATTCAACCTCAGACCAGTCCCATGATATTTTGCTGTGGTGGTGTCTATTTTGATGCATTTTTTAACTCAAAGAATGGTGTCTCTCTAGGTGTGTGGCTAATTAAGACAACCTGAAAACAAGTGCATATTTGAAAAGTTGTTGTCTTTCTTGTGTTGCACAGAAAACCAATGAAAGCGCTTATCTTGTGGCTATCTGCAAATCAAGATCTTCTCTGAAGCTTTCTGGCCCAGGAGAACAAACTCTGACTTGGTGCTTCTCAGATGACAGAGGACAATGAACAGGCAGGGAGTGGGAACAGCTGTGCTGGCTCACAGCATTTTAGATTCACCAAGAACTCATCATGCTTGTGTTGGGATTTGAATAGACAAACTTCTTCTGGTTCATTTCATAACATGTTGCAGACAGTAATTAGTTTGCAGATTTGCTAAGGTTGGGATAAGTTGAGGCCAGAATATGGCTTGTCCTTCTTTTCTAGTTTCCCTGTTTCTCATCGAAATCTACCTGAGTAGCCTCATGCCTCACTGTGTCGTACAGTGAGTTTATGTGGAAGTACATAACAGATGACTTATTGCAGATAAATGCCTAGGAAGGCATTGTTTTACACAGAAGACATTGAGGAACGCTTTCTAATTGTTTAATATTGTGAGCAACAGGTGTGTCCTACTGCTCATTTTCCTTTTGGTAACAATGTCTTTGACAGCTAGTCAAGTTGAAAATTAAATCCACCTGCTCTGGGCCCCGGTCTCAGAGCTATTTTGAGGTGAATTAGCAGCATCAGATAACACGGCAGGAGCAACTCGATTAGCACACCCCAAGCAGCGAAATTAATATTGAGCCAGAATATTTCCATACCTGCCAGACACATATCACTGACATGTTTTCCCACAATGAAATATGTTGATCCTTCAGCCTTCCTGTCTCACTTATTGCCCAGAAAATTATTCTCTTTCACTGACAATAAACTTGGTTGCAAGAATGACAAAAATGTGAAAATTTAACCTGGGTCTAGACAGTAAGGAACCAGTCTTTCTTTTCATTTTGAGAGGGTACTTCTCTTATGTAAATATATTGATATACCCCACACCCACTCACCCACATACACACACACACACACACACACACAAACACATACACACAAACACATACATACACACACACACATACACACACACACACACACACACACACACTTTCTAGGCTCTTGGGGGTATATGACTAGAAATGTCAAGTCAAAGCCGTAAAAGAAAAGACAACCTCTCACTTCATACAAAAGGCTTTTCTGGCTGAAGCAGGAAGCATGTTTCCTAGGCTAGCCAGGCAGATAACAAACAGGGACAGCCATTGCTCACACAGCATATGATGAAGCCGAAGCTAGCTAGCTTCCTAGAGAGGCAGAGCCCCGTTAGCCTCAAGGGTCAATGGAATGATCTGAGTTTGCTTTTTAAGCACCTGCCGAAAGAACACATACCACCCCCAAAGGGCTGTGTGGGGCCCTTCCCTCAGCCGTAGGCCTTTAGGATGATCCTGCTCGGCAAGAGGCAACTTCGACAGTGACATATGCGTAACAGCAACTCAACATTTTTTCAGAGGCACCCCGCCATGTGTGTGAGGAGGAAGATCGCCCACAGGAGGAGCCTTTGTTTCCTTACTTTAAGGAACAAGGACACATGTTACACCAAAAGGAAGAAACAGGTTGTCACAGAAAATGCAGAAGCAATCGCAGTTTGATCACTTTCTTAGAAAGCTCCCTAGATTCACGGGGTCATCAGGGGATTCAAGAATATTGTTGCAAGAATATTTCTTTTTCAGTAAAATAACTTTTATTTTTTGGGGGGGGGCAAGGATAGAATTGCAACTTGGGCTCTGCACGCAGCAAGCTGTGGTGGCTTCTCTGTCCCTGTAGAACACAGACACCACTGGGAGTCATTAGGGCAGAGTTGTAGCTGGTGAGTAACTGCAAGGTGCAAAGCTGCAGTAACGATATAACCAGCCATAACCAGCCGTTTTACTTACAGCTGCTTAGAAGAAGAACTGCAGTTTAACAATAAGCCAGGCTGTTTGACCTTATATACTCTTTTTCCCCCAACATAACAGTTTATTGACTATTTAGGAGTTTCACATAATGCACCCCAATCACATTCACTCCCAAGTCTCCCTAGGTCTACTCCACCAACCCTTGTGACCTCCTCCAAAGAAAAGGAGAAAATAAAGAAAAATGAGAAAAAAAATTACCAAGTCCTATTTGTGTTGCTCATACCCATTGGAGCAGGGTTAAATTTCCCATGGCCAGCCCCTTGAAGAAAACTGAGTCCTTCCCCACGGCCTACTGGAAGCCAACTGAGTGCCCATCATAGAGGACTTGTGTAGAATGTACAGAAGCCTGGGTTCAACCCTCAGGATTAAGTAAAGCCAGATGCTGCAGCATGTTCCTGTAATCCTAGCCCTCTGCTGGACAGGGGTGGAGGCAGGAGGATTGGAAGTGCAAAGCTTCCCTCCACTGTATTAGTTGGAGGCCAGCCTGAGCTACATGAAATCTTAATTTTTCCCCATATTCCTACTTCCCTAATAAATTGAGTGGGTGCTGTCTAGGACATGGACTCTGTTGCTTGCTTTTGATCACTTCACCCTAATTGGGCTGCCTCGCATCCTCATCCTCTGTTGCATGCCCAATCCTGTTGTGACTTGATGTGCTGGGGTGGGTTGGTGGAGTAGAGGAGGCTCCTCTTTTCTGAGGAGAAGAGGAGGGAGAATGAGGGGAAAAGGTGGGAGGGAGGGACTTGGAAGAGAGGAAGGAAGGGGCTACGATCATGATGTAAAGTGAATATATAAATTAAAAATAAATAACTTTTAAAAGGCCACACCTAGTTCAACAAGGCTACACCCACCCCAGCAAGGCCACACCTCCTAATCCTTCTCAAATAGTGCCACTCTGTGGGGACTAAGTATTCAAACATATGAGCCTATTGGGGGCTATTCTTATTCAAACCATCAAACATATCAAATTTTGAAACCAAGAAATTCTGCCCAACACTTGCACTGTAGGTCTTGCTGTTCTCTTTCCTGTGTTTGAGGCCTATGAGATGCCAGCTGGTTACTATCTGTGAAGGAGTCTTATTTTTCAAGCTCAATCCTCCTTTTAATTTCCCATTTCCAATCATATTCTCATTTGGGAAGACTGCTCACTAGCAATTTACAAACGTGATGTGGAGAAATGCTTACGAACTATTTTTAAAACCATGACATTTTCAAATGTGATTTCAGAGGCATAATCTCAAACTTCAAATTTGTGGTTATTGTCACCAATGGATAAAAGGGCATCCAGGAACCATGTAGAAAAAAAATAAAAAAGAATTTTGGTTATAAGCAAACTACGGTCCAGGTAACTGTAGAGACGACATCATGGTCCTGATGTAAACCAGGCTGTGCAGTGAGGAGCCTAGTGCTATTCTCTTTCAGCACAGCTTTCATCTTTTGAGACACATCTTCTAATGCATTCCAAAGACATAATAAACTCCTCACAGCATTTAAACCCACACACTTATAGTGACTATAAAGAAGATCATCAAAACCAAGACGACAAACTCATCTCAATTTGAGTGCATCATCTTTAGGAGTGAAAATAGCTCATTCAACTTAAACACCAGGGAGGAAGATTAGTGCATAGTAAAAAGGAGAGCCTATAATCTGAGTTTTGTGATCTCACTGAACATGTACCAAGCAAGCACTCGCACTTAGGTTTTCTACAACAAAAATTTCTGCTAACAATCTGTATATTTATTCTAAGTTTCCTGCTTTTGGTAGAAGATGTGTGTGTGTGTGTGTGTGTGTGTGTGTGTGTGTGTGTGTGTGTGTGTGTGTGTGTACATATATATATATATATGTGTGTGTGTGTATGTATGTATGTATGTATGTATGTATGTATTTATGTATGTATGTATTCTTTTCAACAACAAAAATTTAAGAAAGTGTCTTTGGGGCCACAGAGATGCTCAGTGGGAAAGTGTGCGCTGTGCAAGTATGAGGACCTGAGTGTGGATCCCCAGAATCTGTGTAAAGAGTCAGGCACAGCCCCAGTGACGGGAAGAAAGAAGGAAGCAGGTCTGGGATTTACCACTACTCAGTCTATCTCCAAGTTCACCGAGAGAGCTTGTCTTAAAACAGAAGGTAGAAGACAACTAAGGAAGCCACCCAGTGTTGCCTCTGACTTCTGCATGAAAGTATACCCACATGCACATGTACATGCACCTGTATGGACATACTCACACACACACACACACACACACACACACACACACACACACACACACACACACACACATGCACACGAGGGATTTCAGCCTGTCCTGCAATTGTCATCCTTGTTTCACAGGCACACAGACTTCAGCAAGCTTGAGTCTGCTCCTAAGGGATAGCTTTCCAAACAAGGTTGGTAGCCCAAAGCAGGAAAAAAATAGCAATGGTGTCATGACTACTCCCATGGGACTTGAGCCAAGACACACTGTGTACATCTCACCAACGACAAGAAAAGTAGCTTGCTTGCAGCATTTCGCCATGCAAACCTTCCTCTCCACTTTGCACTCAATTTAAGAAAACAAATGACTGCTGTAATATTTGGACATATACAGGCTTGGAGACTCAAGGTAATTATTCAGTTCCAACGTTTCCTTCCTAAGGAATATTTGAGACAATTTTGATTCTACACAATATTATCTTGACTAGCTAATTAGAACCCTATGGATACATAAAGCATACCGTTCTTAATATAATTTCAATGGATTTACCCGTTTTTGCTATGGCCTGGGCACACCTTGGTGGATCATCATCATCTTGCTTGTTTCCTGAGGGCTAGGCACTTGTACAGTCCCGCCTATGTCAAGGTAAAAGCAATTTACTTTTCAGTGTTTTCCCCTTCCAGATGCCAGGAGCATCCTTCCAGATGCTCAGAAAGAGCCTAGTGATGCCACATGGAAGGTGCTGTCACTGTCCTCATTCAGGAAACAGTTCAGCTAGGGAGACACTGGAGAATTAAGAAGAGAAGCCAGAGTTTGCATTTTGACTCTCCTGCTCATTTTCAGCCTGAACTTGGATGAGTTCTTTTCTTCACCTCTCTAATGATAGTTTCCCCATTTGTACATCAGGTGTGACAATATGCACCAGGAAAAAAATGCCTGGAGTATATGGTGCCATCATCATTGCTGGCATATCAGAGTCGCAGCCTGGGGACTTAGCTCCCCTTCACTGGCTCCCTTTGAGCACCTCTATTCAATCCAGTTACCTACAGAAACCAAAAGCCAGCTCTGTGTAGAAGTTTGGACAAGAGGGATCCATTCCACAGAATCTGTAATATCAGGGGTTGAATGAAGCTACATAAGCCCCAGCACTGGCAGATGCCAAGCAAGAACAGATAAGTGAAGTGCACAGCAGGGCCTGAAAGTACAAGTAAGAGATTGTCACAGCCAGAGCCCATAGCAGTATCAGTCCCACTGCTCTTGGCTAGTCACTAATTAGCTAGTCAAGAGCTAAACAGATCAGAGTGGTGGGGCAGTAAAGAAATGAGTGGCAACAGGACATGAAGGCTGCCACATCAGTGTGATCATATACAAATATAGCCGTCCCCCAGCTCGCCCAGACTTCACCACTTATGTACATGATTAAATCTCTGTGAACCCAGACTTGAGAATTACCATACTCTTTGGATTATAAGATGCACCTGACCATAAGTCGCACCCAGTTTTTAGAGCAATAAAACAAGAAAAACCGTAAACATGGCAATCGGACCATAAGGCGCACCCTAATTCCTCCCAAAAGTGTGTGTGTGAGTGCGCCTTGTGGTCCAAAAAACGCAGTAAAGGAAGTCATGGCTTGGCGTGGAGGAGTCCTTGGGGTTGCTAGCATGTGCTGTAAACATTTTCATGAGCACAGTTCAGCTATCCATCAGGCCTTTAGTCAATGATATTGACTCATATTGCTCTTCCTGAAAGTTTTTTTTCCTAGACATTTAGGTCAAGTCTGAATTACTCTTAATCACAGGTCTTCAGCCTTTCAATGCTCCAAAATGTATAATAGAAATGGATACAGAATGCAAACAAACAATAGGGGCCTCTGTTCACCCTAGAGGGAACCTCTTCCTGCATTAAAGTCAGGAAACAGATGTGAAGTGCTGCTTCCAGATGCCAGGACATCCACAGGTATACATTCTCCATACACAGGATGTGATTGGTGGACAACATGCTATTTCAGAGTGCCAGCCTCCCTTCTAGAGCAGGGCTGACATGGGCCATATCATGGAAGGAGACACTCCTATGAAAGGTCCAGCCAACTTGCTGCCCAGGAGTGGGATCCCACCACTGTTCAGAATTTATTTGAAGCAGAGCTGGGAGATGAACCAATATATTCATAGAGAGAAGCTAAATACTTTTTTTTTTGTAGAGATTATCAGCATTTCTTTGTCCCCTCAGAGCAGTGACAAGCTATAAACTGTCATGTTGGACATACTGAACATTGCAGCCTTAGATTGCTTAAGGGCTCAGCAAATAAACTAAGTATGATAAGAAATAAAGTCAAAGGAATCAGCCAGTGGAAACAGCCTAATAATTTTACATTGTTTTTTAGCAGTCTTATATGGATGCAATATATATACTATATGCAGTATATATATATGCAGTACACACACACACACACACACACACACACACACACACACACATATATATATATATATATATATATATATATATATATATATCTTGCTATTATGTGTATGCCACCTGGGGGTTTATAGATAATCATGTATAGCAGCTGTACTCATAATTGCTGAAAATGGAAACATTTCAGAAGCTTTTTAGATAGTGATTAACAAAATGAGGTATATGCATACAGTAGAATACTACACAGCAGCAGAAAAGAGACATCTTAGCACTATGCATAACCACAAGGATTAGTTTCCAAAGCATAAGGTATGGAAGACAATGTGAGTCTAAGCATTGCACACACCGAATCTATGTCCATAAGACTTTCTAGAAGAGGAAAAACTGCAAGGTCCAAAAACTTAGTCGTGTTTGCAGAGTATAGGAACAAAGACTGGAACTGTCCACAAAGGAACACATGGATGTGGGGAGAGGTATATGTACACACATGTACACACATGTACACACACACACATTGTCACAAGGATCACATCAATAATCACAGAAATGTAATGTATACAAAAGGACAAATTTCTCTGTGTGTCATTTAAATCTTAATAAAAGTAAGAGAAAAGTGTCTCTGGGTTTACTAAGATTCCAGGAAGGAATACAACCTGTAGACCCAGCTGTAAATGGCAGAGGCCCATTCTAAGGCAGCATGCTGACAAGAGGGCAACCTGTGGGGATACAGCAGCTAGTAGCTGGCAGGCATACTGTCTTTGTGCCTGGACACACAGCCAGCACCAGTGGAAGCAGCAACACTCCTTTCTGAGACACCAACCGTCTCTCTTTTTGTTATGAGCCACTGTTGTGGGCCCTGCTTGGTTTCCTAGGATGGAGTCAAGGCTTCCTCAGGCAAGTGACCAAATTCAGACATTCTCCAGATTCCTGAGAAACTTCTTCCTTGAGACTTATCTTGGTGGCAGGATAGACCAATGCACCATAACTGCCTTAGACACCATAGTCAGGTCCTGTTAGGCTTCAGGAGCTGCCTCAATACCAGGTGCTGGTGAGGCCTCAAAGGCAGCCACATCCCTGGCAGGAATGTTATTGGGAAACATTGGCTTATTTTCTGGAAATCTGCTAGAATAATCAGAGAATGAAAACAAGACAAGAATTCAAGATCATCTCAATGACAGAAATGTACCCCTGAGTCCACCAAAGACAGTCATCCACTGCAAATGCAAAGCCAGACCATTGGAATATCTGTGTTTATTCTTAGAAGTTACTAAACCAAAGAAAAAGGGACTGAGTGAAGGCAATACGAAAAGAGTTTACACTGTGTTTTAAAGACTTGGTATAAGATGAGACATTTGAATCATTTTTTATTGGCATGTTGAAAAAGCAATGTTTTTGAATATGTGGTTTAAAAAGTAATTTTTTACACCTTTAATATGGCCGTGGAAATTTTTAAGTTAAATTTCTATTTCTTTTTTTTTTCATTTACTTTATTTTATTTGGAAAGGCTTAGCAATACAACAAAACTAAACTTCAGAGACAATGGATACCATCAGTTAGGGCATTATCAGCTTATTATAAAGAGGGGGCAGTGAAATTATTTACACAATGAAATAGTTGAGAACATCAGCAGGACGGGCAGCTTCATGTGACACCATTTCAACAGCGACTTCAGTCCACATATTCCAAGAATGTCACCGTCTCTAAACAAGAAACAATCCTTGTCATCTAGATCTACTTTGGTGCCTCCGTATCCTGGAAGAAGAACTTTGTCTCCCACCTTCACACTGACTGGTCGAATCTCTCCACCCTTTTCCTTTCACGCCTGATCCCCCAGCCACTACTGCTGCTTGCTATACTTTTGCTTGAGACTTTTCTGGAAGCATAGTGCCACCTTTAGTTACAATTTCAGCGGCACTCCTTTCAACCAACACTCAGTCAAAGAAAGGAAGAAGCTTTCTAAACGCCCATCCAGCCATGAGTTGCTACCGCTGCTTCTATTTCTATTGGGTGGTGTACTCTATAAGCTTGACCCATACATGAAAGTCAGTTTCTCTGTCAGTGGCTTTAAGGAGCAAAGCTAAGGAGAGAGAGCTTTCCCGCCCCCCCCAAAAAAATGGTTGCCATAATTAACATGAACTAGAGATCTAAGTAATTAGATGTTGGGTGGTGGATTATTAATGGCTGCCAGTGGAGATTAACTCTGAGTACAGCAGAGCCAGAAGGGACAGTGCAACAGCTGATTGTAGTAGGTTTTGTGAATGAGTCAGAATCCCAGGGGAGCCTTGGCTGTGGTGAACTCGCATGGAAATCCTGAGTGGCTCAGGTTTAAGAAAGTCAGTTCTTTGGCATTTGGGATGATTTGGGTGTGTTTAGGAACCTTCACCTCTCTGAATCAGCTATAGGTCACATGACTACAAAGAGAGAAGTGCATTGAGACTGGGGCTTCATAGATGCTGGGTCAATATTACATTTCCCAGTGTCCTGGGAAGCCTTGAGCCACCCTGATCAGAGAAGATGAGGAGAACCATCCATCCCAACATCCGAGGAAGTGCTCTAGTGAGCTAACAATCAGTATGATGCTCAGGTGGTCAAGAACATTGTCCCAGATTCCCACGAATGGATCCCACGTTCTGTACAACAAACACACTGTTGGTAATTCACCTACAAGTTTGTATTTTCATGGGAAAATTATGGATGACATACCTGCATGTGTTGGTGAAGGGCCTGGCCAGCTTGAGTGTGGCAGGCGTGGCTCTGGCAGAACTTGCCCTTCTCCCTCATTCACTTTGCCTTGCTAAAAACCTTTAGACTCCATTCCTAAAGCTAGCTGCCAAGGTCTGGTCCTTTGTTTGGCTTTCTCCTCCTGAGCCTGACCACCAAGGTCCAGCTATCAAAGTATTGAATTCCAGCAATCAAAATCCGCCTTTGGCTCACCTAATTAACACACCCAATTCAAATTAAACATCTCATCCTAACACAGGGTTTCCCCCTTTTACCTTTATAAATCACCATTTGCCTATGTGCCATGACTGTCTCCTCTCTATCCAGCGGCAGTCCTTTGTCCCACTCTGGGACAAATATCCCTTCCTCCTTTCCCTTGTTCTCTTCCCCTTCTCCCTTGTCTTCTATCTCCTCTTCATATTTTATTCACTGTTCTTTGTCCCGTTGGGGCAAAAAAAAAATCTCCTCTCACCTGAGAAGTTGGTCTTGGGGGTCGTGATCTGATCCCATTCCTTATAGTTCCTGTCTGTCCTCTGCTGGGCAGCAGTCAGGAGGTTTTCAGTTCCTGCTTTCGTTTTCCAGGAAGATGCAAGAGAGCAGCAGCTGCCCTGTGTTTATAATAGTGATAATGATCTAGTACCATCTGGGAAAAAGGGTGACCTGATGGAAAATGGAAACTGTCAGTCACGTCTGAAGACTTTGCAAACACAGAGAAGGCTGGCTCGTTGCTCCCCTCTGAGTTCCTGCTCTACGAGCATCAGGTCCGTGACCCTGTCTGCATGGCCCTCACTTTCCCTCTTCCGCATCTCCAGTGAGCCAGTCAGAGCATCATCTTTGCAGAACTTCCCGTAAAGAAAGGGCAGGCCATTGCTGTTCCAGCTCCTATTGTCAAGACACAAGCCAAGAACCCAGGCTGACACAGCTGTTCAGATGACAGGTGTCAACTGTTGGGTCCTCTGCCCAGACACTCTTTCCAGGAACAGCCCACTGGACTGAGTTTGTGTCTCTTCAGAGTCACACTACACACCCTGCCGTCTAGGCACCTTTCTCAGATGAAGACCATTGACTTGGGTCACCTGAAAAATTGGGAGTAAAATGGGTAGAGTTTTATTTTTTATTTTCATTTTTATTTTGTTTTGTTTTTTGTTTTGTTTTACAATAGAGTTCATACAAGCTGACTTATAACTCGGAATCCCTAAGCAGCGGGATTCTGAATATGAACTAAGAGATGAGAATACTAATTCTGGTGGCTCGGCTGTATCTCTGCCCCAAAGGCCTCCCTCACAATGATTTCACTCCTCCTGCTCAGGTAAATTTAGTTGATTTCAGCTGTTTGTCTTTATAAGGCCTTGAGGTAGGGGGAGGAAAACTACCTAACCATACCTAAAAGGGGCACGAGTGGGCTTTGTATTCTCATTTGGGAAGGACTGTATATCATTGATAAAATTAACTCACTTCTCATCTGTAACTAGGGAATAATAACAACTCTTTTCCCTCTTAGGGATTTATAGACAAGTATATGTTAGAGAATTATTATGGGGCGAGTACTGCTAAGTTTCTGGACCACCATAGCAGGCCTTCCAGAAGCCATTGGATTCCTTAGGATCAGCTAAAGATGAGGGGAGAGTGAATCCTTCTCTACAGCAGTACTACCAGGAGACAGAAGGGGGCGCCCTAAGAATGCGAAAGCAATCATTAGCAGCCAAACCAGCACACCTTATAACCTCTAGTCTTGAGTGCTTCCCCTGAAGAACAGGAAAGGAAAATGTGGTTTGTTTTAGAACTAAATTTATTCCAGGGAAGCCCATGACTCAGGGATAAAGTTTAGAATTACCTAAGCCAACCTCTTAAAATAAGACAAAGACAGAATGAAATTGACTTCCAAATTTGTGGCATGCTTTTAATCTGCCTGTCAGAGTGACTTAGAAATTGTCTGTATTTAATGACTTGGAGATTAGAGGGAGATAATAAAATTACTTCAAAGGGTAATTTATTCACGTCATACATGGCTTTCTGGGCGTTATTTACTAATGTGCACAGGCTCTTCAGATTTCCCCCAGGTCCTCAGTAAAGCTAGCCCCATCTCTGGCATTTTAATAAGTACTTCTTCAGATTGAAGAAAGTGTCTTCTCAGCTATGTGAACTCTGAAATAAACAGGTAGCTCATCCAAGAAATAATCATCGGATGAAACAATAGAAAAGAGAGAGGTAGGGAAGATGAAGACAAAGAGAAGGAAGGGCAGGTAAGGATGGAGAGGGAGGAGAAGGAAGGAGGAAGGAATGGAAAGAGAAAAAAATCAATGCAGCACAGCAGCAGGGGGAAGGAGAGGAAGGAAAGCAGGAAGAAAAGAAGAAAGGAAGGAAGGAGGGAAGAAAGGAAGGAAGGAAAGAGGGAAGGAGGGAAGGAAGGAAAGAAGGAGGAAGGAAAAAATAATGAAAGGAAGGAAGGAAGGAAGGAAAGAAAGAAAGAAGACATGCTTCCTCCGGGCTTTCAAAAAGACCTTAATTAATCTGAGTGATCAGGCTGTCCTATATGTTCCTTCATGCACCCAGAGATCAAACACAAATCACAGGCCACACAGTAGAACTAGACAGTCCAGGAGGACAATCAAGAGGAAGCCAGGGCTGATGCTTAGCAGTCATCAAAGGAGGGGTGTTGACTTAGCAAGCTGTGAGTGGCCTGCTGTGAAAGGTTTTGCCTTCACCAGCTGTTCACCAGTTAATGGATATGGAATATTGACTCAGGAGTGACCCCAAAGGCGGCCAGAAAAACCGTCTCATTTCAGGCCTGGCAATAGCCCAGTGCCTGGAGAATGGTGCATGGGATGGGGCACAGTTCATCTCGACTCTGCCTCTGCTCAGAGCCTTAGGCAAGGGTGTGTGTGTGTGTGTGTGTGTGTGTGTGTGTGTGTGTGTGTGTGTGTGTGTCTATTTACCAGTTGGGACCATGTAATAAAGATAAAGAGACCCACCTGTTCTTTGTTTTCTAAACACTGTATAGCACAGGGAGAAATTGAGCCTTTAGTTTTTTAAAAAATTACTTTGGTAGGTAAAAGCTTCTTTTTAATTAACTCTTAATAATTTATTTTAGGCCATATCTATAAAAATAATCTTGCATTTAAGCTCTCAACCTTGCACACATTGGAGTAAAGCCAAAGGAGGCCGTTACATATCTGAAGGTGTGGATTCTTTCTCATGTAGGTCAGGAACATCTAAGGCTTTCTGTCCAAGATGGCCTGGACTCCTGATGGATCCTCCAGGCACTGGAATAGCAGGTAGAAAACATCACG
Organism: Acomys minous; assembly: GCF_964271855.1. Taxonomy (NCBI): domain Eukaryota; kingdom Metazoa; phylum Chordata; class Mammalia; order Rodentia; family Muridae; genus Acomys; species Acomys minous. The sequence continues at coordinate 30,051,683 of NC_140490.1, forward strand.
CCCAGTTTTATACATCACAGTGCATGAAATCCAGGGCTTCCTGTATGTTAGGCAAGTGCTTTACCTATTAGGCTACATTTCCAGCCATGTAGTTATATAAATATATTTAAAACCATCAGTCCAACTATGTGCTGGTATGACTATAAGTGGGAAGAGGAGGAGGAGGAGGAGGAAGAGGAGGAAGACAGAGTTTCAGAGATACTAATTTAAGAACTAGAAGGTGTCTGGACAGTAGAGTCAACCTTTGGTTGATGGGCAGGCACGGTAGATAAGCAGGAAATATTGGAAAATGAGTATGTTAAAAATTACAATACATCTTAATTGGATTTGTTTGTGATTTTAGAACCAGGCAGAAATCTGGACCAAAAACAGTTAAGAGTGTCTTGACTCCTATATGGGTAGGTTATATTTGTAGCCAGAGAAAAGAAAGCAGGATATAGAGAACAGAAATGAGGTCTAATGACACTTTGATTGGCTACAGCTCATGTCTATCTTGAATGTGACAGAAATAATAGGTTTTGGTCTGTGCAACAAGTTACGTTGCATTTTATCACGTGCAGAGAAATCTTTAAAGCTAACTACAGTTTAACAAGCGAACAGGTGGAATGTTAGACAAATGGATGGTTAGGAAATTGGGTACATTAGGAATGTCTGTGAAAGACAGACTGTGAGTTTTGGCGTAGACACGATCATCCCGTCTATTAGAGAAGTTGCTAGAGTCATAGTTAAGGTAAGGCCTTCCTACCTCTCTGACTCACTAGGTAAACGATTCACTGTGGTAGTTTGTTTTGATCCCTTACTCTATTTATTAGTTAGCTCTAGTCATTATTTTGGTGTGCCGTTCAATTGAATCATGTATCTAAGCCATGACAGCAAAGTTTTATTTAACGGTCTAGTGGATTTTTTTCAGTTTGACTTTCACATTTTTCAAAACTCCCCCTTTATGTAAGAATCATCTAACATTGTTCCCTGTAACCCTAGTCATCGCCCATCTTTTTGTAGTGAGTACACACATTCTCTTTGGTGTGGGTAGGACATGACTCAGACATAATAAAGAGAATGTGTCAAAATGGTAAGATGTCACTTTGATTAGTTTTCCAAAGACTTTACTTCCACGTTGTACACCCACTCACTCCCAGTGTCTCAGAGTTCTTGCTGTGGGAGATGTGAGCTGCCGTGGCCCCAAGTGGCCTTACTGAGAGCACCGCGTGGCAAGGCATTGATCCCATACAATGGTGGTGATGATTAATCCCAATTGTCAGCATGATGAGATTTAGAATCGCCATGAAAACAACCTCTGGCCATGTCTGTGGGGGAATTATTTAGGTTAGCTTGATTAGGGTTAGGAGACTCAACCGTCGACAGGAGCAGCACCTTTCCATGAAGTCCTGCAGCAAACACAAAGAAGAAAGAGAGCTGGTCCCAGCATTCAGTTCCTCTCTCTGCTTCCTGACCGCACTTGAACTGTTTGCTTCAAGTTGCTTCTTGCTAGGCATTTGGTCACAGCAATAGGTCATGAACAACTATGACCAAAATCTCCTGAGAACTGGAGGTTGCCTACAGTGCATGAATGGATATGAAAGTGGAGTCCCCTCAGTCACAGCCTGAGGCGATGACAGCAGGCTAACAGCCTCTTGAGGAGACACCAAGGCACAGGCCATGGCTCACAAAACTAGACAAGAATCCCTTTCTTGTTTTAAGCAGCCATGCTCCAGGGTGGCTTGTTATCCTGCATTGGGTGGTTCTACAGCGACACCATTTGAGACGTCTTCCATCTTTTGAGAAGCCTGGCACTATTGTGGAGAAGAGCTTTGGCACTTACCTCAGGCTCACACATTGGCTTTTTCCACATCCACAATCAGGGAGAAGAAAGCACAGCACTGGTCATTTACTTGATCTCAGCTGGGAAACAGCTGTTTCTGAGGCCATGGAGTGGTTGGTGAATACGCAAACCAGCTTCCTCCATTCCACTCCATGAAGGTCCTTACGACTCTGAACAGCTTACAAACAGAAGTTTAGCATTGGCAAAACCAAACCCAAATCCGTGTGCTCATCTAACTTTTTGTTCAAGTAGGAACTCAAGTCCAAATGTTATGTTTCATTCACCAGTCACTGCGCTTAGCGTTCCACCCACCCCCTGGCCCCAGTGGAGCAGATCACTTCCTATCGTGCACCTTGGCCTCATTCTCCTCATTGCACTCAGCTATAAGGTCATTTGCTATGTTAATGTATTCCTTCTTTTAAGATTTTTTTTTTTAAATTTTGAGGCCAGGTGTGGCTCCACTTCATTTAGTGATGGACCAGACACATTGGTAGCTGCCTGATAAGCAGAAGGGCCCCATCTTCAGGACCAGCAGTACAAACAAATACCACATACTGATGGGTTTCTGTCCAAGATCAGTGTACAAGTAGATGGGGTCTGGCAAGGGGCTGCTTCTGGGTTTATAGGCGAAGGTTTCTCTTCTCCTTCTGTGTGACATTTGCAAAGAGATGAAAGACCTCTCTTAAACCTCTCTTGTAAGGGCACTAACCCTAGATGGAGAACTCCACTCTTAGGACCTATGGCCTCGCAAAAGCCTACCTCTCAACACCACCACAGAGATTGAGGTTTCAATATATGGCAGTTTCAGACACAGGGAAGGGCTAAAGTGTTTTCTGCCCTTATCAGTTTGCTCACAGGTAAAACAGAAATGGGCTTTAAATTCAGTTTGAGATCTCTCTTATTTCATGATATTCAGGTTGATTGTTTAGTACAGAGGCTCTAGAGAAAAGTAAATGGACAATCATAAAAAATGCTATAAAATTCTAGCCCCAGAAGCTTTAAAAAGAAAAAAGAAAAAAAGAAAAGACCAAAGACTTGAGTCCTTTCTACCTGTTATCAGTACTACTGGAGTATGTCTCTTGGGGGCTGGGGGTAGGTGGGGTGGGGCAGGGACTTCCTTGCTCCCTCTGTCAGGGAAATAGAAGGTCCCATTTTTCTTCTCATGGGTGGATAATCACAAAATGTAAAAGCCTTCAACTAAGAAAATAAGAGCCTAACTACAGAAATGACTTTGGATAGAGTTAATTTTCTTTTACTGAACTTGCATCTGTGTTTTTCCTAGAATATGATCTCTCTCTCTCTCTCTCTCTCTCTCTCTCTCTCTCTCTCTCTCTCTCTCTCTCTCCAACCCCTCTCTCTGTGTAATAACAATTTGAATCTTGCATGTATTAATACTCTTTTCAAAAGACTTCACACCACAGTTTTCAGTAACATTCCACGTATTGCACACTCACTCCAGGCTCTGAGAGAATAGTATACAGTTGTATTACATAAACCACTTTAGAAAGGTGGTTTAGAAATCTTCATTACTTCATCTTCAGAACTCTACTAAACCTTTAGCCAAAAAAACATCTCTAGCTTTTTCCATTTACTGCAACATCTAAACTAAACATCAAAAGATGAAAAAGTAATTTCAGATTTTCATAGAGAAAATTTTTCCTTCTCAACCTCTCTTCTGTCAGGCATAATGCTGGAACTAAATAAAGACAATATGTCCCAAATTACCAATCACATTAGTCTCCATGTGGGCTATTTAAAACATGCAAATGGCTCTGAAGAACCTCTCTCATCTTAGCAAGATTAATGAAAGTACATATTGCCATCAATTGCAATGGAAGTCAAAGGGGGAAGAGAATGCATTGATAAATGAGGAAACACTGCCTTTCCCTGTAGTCAAGTATTCTGTATGGAAGGCCGGTGCTGATGGATTCTGACAGCTGCCTTGTTGTGTGCTCACCTGTAGCCTCCATTGCACTCCTCCCTTCCACTTCCAGACAAATCTTCCTGCAGGATCAACACATGCCCATGTTCCAAAGCCTTCAGTGGCTTTCCATTAAGCAATGATGGAAGCCCCATCTATTCACTTTGGAGTGCAAGGATCCAGTAAATTGAACATCCTTGTCTAATGTAACTGTTGAGCACATGTCTTACATTCCAACAAAGTCAGTGTATGTTTCTTTGTTTATTTTATTTTTTTTAATTTTGAGAGATCGTTTCCTGCATGCCAAATTGGCCTTCTAATTTACTATGTAGCTAATTATGACCTTGGATTCTTCATCCTTTGACCTCTGCCTTCTGAGTGCAGAATTAGAGACCTATGCTTCTGGGCATGGAATCGATAGCCCTATTTCTGATTTTCTTTTTTTATGTTTTCTTAAAATATTTCTATATAAAGTTTTACTACAAACCCAAACCATCCCCAACATTCTAAGCAGATCTGCCTTGAGCTTAGGGTCCTTCTAGCTCAGTCCCCAAGCCTTTGACTCTAGATATGTGCCATCAATCTTAGCTTGTCTGAGCATTTGGTATTCGTCTTCTCTGATAATTATGACATTTTTCTGATATTGGGTCTTCTATATGACTACTAATAAAAATTATGGTGTTCAAAGGAAGTCTAAGCCATACACAAAGATTTATCATCAATGAAAATGTTATTATTGGTTTTATACAGAGGGAAAACTAGGCTGACCTCAGGGATGTCTCTCTTTTCCTTTATCTTTCATCCATAGGCAAGGAGATAGGAGTTGAGAAGAAAAAAGGGAGATATAGAAATATAGAGGGAGGATAGAACAAAAAAGGCAGATGATTGAACCTACTCCTTAACTCAAGGCCATAATGTTTCTCACAAAGAAGGTTATCTCTAAGTCATTGGTATAGAATTTTGTATACTGATGCAAATCATGATCATGTCAAAGAGTAGTCTGATTTTGCACAAAAATATATATCATAAGTCTAGCAGATAGATATGATTCTATAGATATATAAGGTAAAATAGTTAAATACTGTCTTCAAAAGCCTCAGAGACCTACAGAATATGGCATTTGAAGATGTTTTTATTATTCTAAAGATTCTTTAGCAACAAGATAAATTAACTCCTGACAACACTCAGCCGACCTCAAAGAAGATGATGAGCACCAAAGAACTTCTTATGGAGTTGGCTTCAAATGTGGCAAACAAGCCACTGGGCAAAATGTCCTCTCTGCCACAGACAGAATTCTGCCTAAAATGGACAAGCTTAGATGCAGGCAGAATCGATGGTCGAACTCTGCCAAGAAAAGGTGAATAAGTCCTCGATAGTTCCTGCCTTGAGAATAAGTCTGGCAAAGATATTGGGCTAGAGGACCGAAGATGAGGCGCTAATGTTACAGAGAGTGTTGGGTGACCAGGCAGTAAGCTGTCTAAGTCGTTTTTTTTTTTTTGTTGTTGTTGTTGTTTTTTTCCATTTTGGAAGCTGCTAACCTGTACTACCAGTTCACTCAGGCATTTAAGTTTTATTCCTTCTAAAATCTCTGAGGGGGGCTGAAGACCAGATAGTTTAGTTTTGCAATCAAGTTTAGTTGGTTAATGGATAAGATCTTTTTAGATCAAGATAAAGGATTTAAGTTAATAGAGATGAGAAATGATAGATACTGAATTTCATTCAGAAATTTAGACCCAACAAGATAAGAAAGATATTTATTTCAAGTTTGACAAATACAAACTCATGATGGTCTCATGGTTCTCCCTGCTGTATGTAGTTTGTTATATTCATGTGTAATAAAATAAATATATGTTAAAAAAATAAAAAGGAAAAAGAAAAGAAATGTTTACAAACTAGGACTTTCTCCAGTATCCCTGTTCCTTGAGTCAATTTCTTGTCTCCACAAGTATCACAAACTTCCCCCAGTGGAAGGTAAACTCGATCAACACAAAGAGAACTGATTACAAATGTGACTGACTGTCAACATTTATGGGGGTAATAAAATAGTCTACAATTTACCTGGTACTCAAACCATTTTTGCAGTGAACTCGTGAAGATCAAGTATAAAATGGTGGTGTTCATCTGCCCCATACAAGTCTATTAAAAGCATCTCAGAGTCCAGAGTGCTGAACATGGACTTTCTTTGCTTCACCGTGTAGAGCATCAACCAAAGATAAGTATGTGTGAAAATGACCTAAGGGCACTTGCTATTTTATCTGGTAATTTAAAAAATAAAATTAATCTGAATAGACCAGACACACAAAATGGACTTAAAAAAAAAAACTATGGCTATGGCTATCATTGGCAAGTTTTGAATTGCCACTTAAACTAAAAGTTGCTATTTTAGTTTTGAGATAATTTCCAATCAGTTCCCTACATTGCTTGCCATGAAATTTTGGTTCCTATTTTCAGTGGATTCTCTTCAATGAAACAGAAATTTCCTCACATCCTTGTCCACAGCTCAAAATATCCTGTATGTTCCTTTTCCTGATCAGCCTATCTTGCCAATGTGACTCTGCTTACCCTCCCAGGTGCATCTTAAATGCCACCTCCTCCCAAAAAACCTCCTCTACTAAGGAGAAATCTTTCTCCTCAAAATCCTCAGGGGATTTTTCCTGAAACAGCTATTCTGTGGCTATTGAGACATTGCCCAGAGGTATAGAGCTTGGGTAGAGCGTCTAGATTGACGTCACTCATCCTGCTGCTACCTGTAGAGACCTCAAATGTATAAATGGATGCTCTGAGAGCAGTGAGGAGACACGGTTACCTCTCTAAAACATTAAATGGAATTTTATTTGTTGAGCAGAAAGTAAACAAGAAAATAAAGAATTATCCTGGTGCTTCTGATTGCTGGGGAAAATATAAAGATTTAAGTTTCTTTTTATGGCTTCCCAAAAGTGAAAGTAACAATTGCAATGTCTCTCTCTCTGTGTCTCTGTCTCTCTGTCTCTGTCTCTGTCTCTCTGCCTCTCTCTCTCTCTCTCTCTCTCTCTCTCTCTCTCTCTCTCTCTCTCTGTGTGTGTGTGTGTGTGTGTGTGTGTTACTTAAATCAAGGGAATTTTTTATTTTCTGCTGTGGCTGTCTATTCAAAAGAAAAGGGTTTTACATGAGCGATGATAGTTTCTGTTTTCTGGGGACCAGGCTGCTAGATGTCTATCTTTTGCCTCCATTTTGTCTTTTCCTTGCTTCATGGTTGATGTCCTTGTGAGGCCAAGAGAGACACTTGACAGCTGGTACTTAGATAGTGTGGTGTTCGATGGAGCAGCTACAGGCCCTGTCCCTGGTGAGTTGTTTAATTTGTTCAGGGTTCTTTCTGTAGAATTAGAAAGCTGTTTCTCAAAGCAACATTGGCCAGCAATGCAGAAGTTGATCCATGCTCCTGAGTGAGCCCCTCCCTATAATGGATGGAGAACCTGGTTCTCGATTTCTGCAGCAATGGATCAGGCTTCATAGGCACAGGAGACAACTTCCTGAACAGAACACCAACAGCCCAGGCCTTAACATCAACAATTAATAATTGGGACCTCATGAGGCTGAGAAGCTTCTGTAAGGCAGGTGACACTGTCAAGAGAACAAAGCGACAGCCTACAGACTGGGAAAAGATCTTCACCGACTCTTCATCTGACAAAGGTCTAATATCCAAAATATATAAAGAACTTAAGAAATTAAACACCACCAAACCAAATAACCCAATAGAGAAATGGGGCGCAGAGCTAAACAGAGAATTCTCAACAGAGGAATATCAAATGGCTGAGAAACACTTAAAGAAATGCTCGACCTCCTTAGTCATCAGAGAAATGCAAGTCAAAATGACACTGAGATTCCATCTTACACCCATCAGAATGGCTAAGATCAATAACTCAACTGACACCTCATGCTGGCGAGGGTGTGGAGAAAGAGGAACACTCCTGCATTGCTGGTGGGAATGCAAACTAGTACAACCACTTTGGAAAGCTATCTGGTGCTTTCTCAGAAAAATGGGAATAGGGCTTCCTCAAGACCCAGCTATTCCACTCCTTGGAATATACCCAGAGGATGTACTACTACACAACAGGGATATATGCTCAACCATGTTCATAGCTGCCTTATTCATAATAGCCAGAACTTGGAAACAACCTACATGTCCCTCTATAGAAGAATGGATAAAGAAACTGTGGTACATTTACACTATGGAATACTACTCAGCTATTAAAAACAAGGAATTTCCAAAATTTGTGGACAAATGGATTGAACTAGAAATTGTCATAATGAGTGAGTTTACACAGAAGCAAAAAGAGCTAAATGGTATAAACTCACTTATATCGAGACACTAGTCCAAGGTGTACGTCCCCATGAAAAACTGTACCTACCAGAATAGTGGGTAAGAGGGGAGGACATCTTATTGAAACTTTAGGTGTGAGAAGCCTGGGAGAAAGAGGAAATGGAAGGATCCAGTGGGTCCTGGAAAACTACAGGCGAGTCTGGGCCCTGGGGCCCTCCGCAAACTGTGGCAACAGCCAAGGAAAAAATAGGCAGTAAAAACCTTGAACCCCTACCCGGACTAGCAGATGGACATTCTCCACTGTTGAGTGGAGAAGGAGATCTAACTTTCACACAAACTCTGGTGCCCCATATTTGAACATGTCCCTTGGATGGAGATGCCTGGTGGCACTCAGAGGAAAGATAATAGGTCACCAAGGAGAGACTTGATACTGTATGAGCATATTCAGGGGGAGGAGGTCCCCCTCAGACACAGACATAGGGGAGGGGAGGGGAGTAGGGGGGAAGTGGGAGGAAGGGAGGAATGGGAGGATACATGGGATGGGCTAACAACTGAGATGTAATATGTATAAATTAATAAAAATGTATAAAAATTAAAAAAAAAGGAGTATCCAGAGTTAATCTGAGCAAGGGACAAGCTTAGTGAGCATTATTCAAAATATGAATGATGATTTAACTAAACATGTGACATTTCTAGCGGCTTCAGCTCATAGTAGAGATGTGATAGGACGAACGGAAACTACACAAATCCTTTGAGCACAGAGCCATCAAGAGGATAAGCCTAGGAGGCTGGAGATATGTGCTGGAGGTTCAATTGGCATTCAAGATTTACCCTGCCAGGGTTGTACAGCATCACTGACCAGCAGCCTTGGGAAAACTCTGTTAATTGGGTCATGGTTCCAGGGTTGGTCCCATTAAGCTTGGAGTTCAACAACAAAAGCCCAGGAGTAATGTATCCACTGTGTTCTTTGTTTTAGTAGAAAAACTGGATCTTGGTTATGAAGGGGAGAAAAAGGCATTTGGAAAGATGCTTCAGGAGGAAAATGAATGACTGGATGAGCAAAATATAAAAAATGTTAGTGACTCACTGACCCAGTAAATTTGGACTTTCAAATTATCATCTTGAAGCCTGAACAATCACAAATTGTAAAGCACATACAACCTGGCAAGGATTATAGCAATTAGGGCTGGAGAATTGGCTCAGTGGCTAAGAATACTCTCTGCCCTTCCAAAGGACCCTAGTTCAATTCCTAGCACCCACATGTCACCACATAGCTCTCTGGAGCTCTACTTTTAAGGGATCTGACACCCTCACACCAATGCACATAAAATAAGATTTAAATAAATTACTTTTTAAGAGATTACAGCACCCTGATTGTCTTATGCTACATCAGTCTATACAAAGAAAATACGAATAATGAATCCTTAAAGGATTTGTCAATGATGATCATCTTTTAAAGTGAGAGGGTCATGTTTCTGCTGTCCAGAAGAGTATTGGTGGAACTTTAGGCAGTTCTTTGTTGGTGGGCCAAGAGTTCTCTTTCAAAGGTTTGTCCAGGGGACAAGATAAGATGGTTGTAGAAGAAGGGAAATCCTCAACTCTATAACCCAGCTGCTTGTACTATGCAAAGGTTGAGCTGTCATCTTTAATAAGGCTCTCAACATTGGCTCCGAAGTGGTATTTCCTAGGAAGCTGAAAACAAAACAAAAATTAAACATCAGACCAAATCAAAATACAACAAAGCCAACTGATAGCTGAGCCCTCACTCCCAGAAGTCATGATTGACTTGGATGGATAAAACCAGATTGAAAAAGTTGTTAAAGAAGAGTCCACTGTATGTCAAAGGCTGAGACAGTGTGAGGCAGCGGGAGGAGTGGCAGGGAGTCTCTACTGCTGACCTTCCTCCTGTCTTCCTCACTTCTCACTGTTTTACTTGCATTTTCTCTTAGTTTGATGCCCCTATATCCTCCCCACAAAAACAGAACCAACGTTTCTCTTTTAATCTAGCAATTCTGGTGGCTTTCCATATCCCTGTGCATTAAAGGTGCTCATGAACCTCTGTGATAGCTTTTGCAGCATATTCTCCCTAGGAACAAAATTGCCATGGCAATTTCATTGTAAAGTCTTCAAAACTTTCGTGTGTGTACATGGTCGCCTTTGAAAACAGTTGCCTACGACATGCTTTTGTTATTTCCCATTTTGTGACATTGCAGCAGTCAGTGAAGCAACTGAACTGAAATTTCGTAGTTGCCATTAGGAAAATGGCTTAGTGATAAACATTATTGGTGCAAAGATAAATAATTTTAAGGCAGTTGCTATGTCTGTGGCTTAGTGGACAGGTATAGTGACCAGCAATTGTGGTGTTATATCACAAATTGTTTTTGTTGTTGAGATGGGTTGCGTTTCAATGGCCAGATGTTATTTCAATAGTATGTAATAAGGTCTGTATTGTAAAATGTTCCTTTCAATAAAAATCCCAAACATACTCTATTAATAAACATTTGGTATAAACTGGCAAGAGATTTTGCTAGTCCATTCTACTTTTCAGTAGAGGCCTTGACTTTACTGGACTCATTTCCTGTACAATTATAACATTTAACAATAATACACCTGTGAATTATAAACCCAGTCTGTTCCTCAAGACCCAGCTATTCCACTCCTTGGAATATACCCAGAAGATGCTCCAGCACACAACAAGAAAATTTGCTCAACCATGTTCATAGCAGCCTTATTCATAATAGCCAGAACATGGAAATAGCCTAAGTGTCCCTCAATAGAAGAATGGATAAAGAAACCGTGGTACATATACACTATGGAATACTATTCAGCTATTAAAAACAAGGAGTTCCCGAAATTTGTGGATAAATGGATTGAGCTAGAAATGATCATAATGAGTGAGTTAACCCAGAAGCAGAAAGACTCAAATGGTATATACTCACTTATATCTGCATATTAGCCCAAGGGGCATGTCATATGAAATCCTTCAATTACCAGGAAACTGGGACACTGGGGAGGACATCCTATTGGAACTCTAGATGAGAGAATCATAGGAGAATGGTAAAGTAGAAGGATCCAGAGGGTCCTAGAAACCTACAAGTAGAACATTATGATAGGCAGATTTGGGCCCAGGGGTCCCACTCAAACTAAGGCACCAGCCAAGGACAATACAGGCGGTAAACTTTAAACCCCTACCCAGATCTAGCCAATGGTCAGAACATTCTCCACAGTAGAGTGGAGAGTTGGATATGACTTTCTCACGTACTCTGGTGCCTCATATTTGACTATTTTCCCTGGAGGGGGAGACCTGGTGGCACTCAGAGGAAGGACAGCAGGTTACCAAGAAGAGACTTGATACCCTATGAGCATATCCAAGGGGAGGAAATCCCCCTCAGGAACTGTCATAGGGGAGGGGGGGGAAATGGGAGGGAGGGAAGAATGGGAGGATAAAAGGGATGGGATAACCATTGAGATGTAACAAGAACAAATTAATAAAATAATATATATCTTGGAAAAAAAGAAAATAAAAAAATAAAAATAAAAAAATAAACCCAGTCTGTGCACATATCACAGTGGGACTGTGGTGCTTCTGCCTTTTGTTAATTTTTCTTTCCTTCCTAGACTCACACCTGTTAGTTTGCTCTGTAGTCTTTGAGTCAATATCTTTGCAGCTGCCAAAATGTGGCCATGGTCTGTTGTGGGTAGCACTCTGCTGTGTTGGTAGAACATCCTATGCTGCTTATGTGTATGCATGCCAAAGTTCTCCATAAAATTTACTTACATCTCTTATTTATAGCCAAATACAAGTATTATTTGCCTGCAGAATACATTCTAAAATCAGATTGAGGTAGTACTAAATGTTTACAAATTAAAATTCATAGTAGGACAAAAGGATTCTTGCAGATGAAGTAGTTATGGTCAGAAACTATTAACACTTAATACTTCTGCTTATGTGTAGTTAATGTTAAGCACTGGCACAGTCTGTTGGAGTTTAAGGGATGAGTGTATAATAGGGATCAGAGATCATCCTTAAGGCAGCTGACCAAGAATCTGACTACAAATTGTTGCCACGCATCGGGAAATGGGCTACAGCCTCCCATGAGTGCTTGGTCACAAGAATAGCCTATTATTCTTCTAGCTGTGGACTTGCCATGATGTATATGTATACTCGTGTTTCGTATACATGTTACTAAAACTTAAAGGAAAAATACCAATGGTGACCTGGTTTCTTATTTAGTTTTAATCAAAAAATTGATTAGCTGTATCTGTATGTACTTATGGGATAGAAAATGATGCAGTGGTTTGTGAATGCACTGTGAAATAATCAATTCAAGTTAATTGAAGTCCATAACCTCAAATATTTACTTTTCTTGTACTGTGTATCATACTATGCAATGGACATCAAAATAATAACATATTGTCATCCTTTCTAGTTGGGCTTTGCCTCTTTGACTATCTTCTTTCCCCACCGTCTTCAGACTATGGCAACCATGATGTTTCTCTGCTTCCTTGGTTTCAATTGTTTTAGAGTCTATATTTGAGTACTTGAGGGATTTGTCTGCTAAACCTGGAGGGAGATATTTTCTTTCTTTAAGACTGGGTAGTATCTCATTGTGTGTATGTGCAGATTCTTTACCCATCTGTTGACAAGCACTTGCCTTCACTGTACAACCTACTGAGAAAACAGCACAGATATTGCTTCTGCATACTGACTTTCTACCTTCTTGGGCAAATAACTAGGAGGTGGACTGCTGCATCATATGACAAGTCTATTTTGAGTTTGTTGAGTATCCATGCAGCTTTTTATAGTGGTTATAACTCTATATTTATATCTCTAAAAACTGTACATACAGACGATCCCTTTTCTTCACTTCACCAACAATTACTACCTTTTTAAAAATAGCTATACTTCCAGGTAAAATGATATCACTTTGTAGTTTGGGCTTTTCTCTTTCTTTCTTCTTTCCTTCCTTCCTTCTTTCCTTCTTTTCTTTCTTTTTTTGAACAAGGTCTCATGCAGCCCAGGCTGGCCTCAAACTCATGACTCAGGCAAGGTTGATCCTGGTGTTCTGATCTCCCTGCCTCTGCCACATGAATACAGGGATGAAAGCTATACCACCTTACCTGATTGTCTTTGTAACTTTCATTTAATTTCTCTAGTAATTTGTAATGCTGACCTTTATATATATGTCCATAATCACTGGGTAGTCAGGATCATTCACTCCTCTACACAAAAATGTCCCCATTGTATTCCAGGAATATTATATTTTATGCAAAAAGTTTGCTGATGTGCTATGTTTCAGATGGAAAGACTGGCATGGATGGCCCATGTAAGGCAAAAGTACTCACAAGGTCAGGCTCCAAGTAAGTTATTTTAAATTAGCCTTTATTACTCCACATTGCCCATACCTGGGGCTATAACACTTATACCCACAGGACACGGAGAGGTGATGTAAATCAAAGAAGTTTTCAGACTATGACTAGAGGAAAGGACAAGAACTACAGAGGCACTGTAAAGCATAGGCATGTGTCAGTCTCAGATGCTGTTGCCTTATGGGAATGTTAATCAGTATGGCGATATATGTATTTGGGATTTTTCAAGAAAAGCTAAAAATTGGAATACTTGTAAGAAAACATCACATTTAAAGTTCTGGTCATAAACTCAGTTTTAAGAGTGAAAGAATCCTGAGTAGTACAAATAAAGGCATGCTGGCCAGATCTGCTAAAGGGCCACCTCATGTGCCACTCATTCGAAAAGGTAATGTCTTATGAAAACTAACTATTAATAATCTGTTCAGGAAGATCGGGGATAAAAGTTGGTATTTAGTTACCTATAAATCTTACTAGATACTAACTTATTTTGTCATAGACCAGGTTTGTTTAGTTTCTTGTATACATCTTCAAAGGAATAGATTGGTAACTGTAAAAATAGAGAGTTGGTCTTCAAACTCTTCAGAGATCCACAGAACATGACATTTAATGATGAGGGCTTTCCTGACAGAGAGAGACATCCACTTCTGGCTGCATCTCCGTATACATCATTAAAGATGGGGGCATCAAGAGACTAGGGTGGCAGAATGGTCACTGGACTGAGAAACTGCTCTTATCTCTACTGCTGAGGACAGGCTATGATCAACAGTGATGCTAGAAAGTTGACTGTCCAGCTTTGAAGAGACTAGATGGACCAGACCATTGGAATTCTTGCTTCAAAAAGCAGTTTGTTGGATGTTTTGGGCTGATAAGGCTAAAGACTGATTGCCCCAGTGATGGAGAGAATCCGGTGACTGTCCAAGCACTCTGCTCTCTCTGTCCTATCTACACTTGGAAGTTGCCCGCCAGCACTTACTTTATTAGATAGAATTTCCTTCTTGGGTCTCTGATGGGAATAAAGACTAGATAGCCACAGTGTTACTAGAAGCTTTAGTTTAAGAATTAAAAACACATTAATAGATTGATAATTACAAATTCTCATGAAGAAAAGGACTCTCTTTGGTAGGATAGTGAAATACTTTCTCCCAGGTTAACAAATATAAAAGGACTTGGCTATGCATTGGATGCCTGATGATTCTGTATATACATATATTTGTGTATATAGTTCTTAATTATTTTTTAAAAGAGAAGGAGGATGTGTGAGAAGGATTGTAAGCTTTGTCACAGGTGAAAGCAGCCTTGGAGGGCTTTGCCCTTGGACACACCACGGATCCTCCCTGAGATTAACCTTGAGATAGACTGAGTGGAGCCACCCTGGGCCTGGAATTCAGGAAGCTGATCAGGGGACTGCAATTGGACTACAGTGTTTCTAATTGACCCTTGATGGGAGGAGAAGACTGGCCCTTGCATTTGAGAGACAGGCAAACAGAAAGGATGAGAGGAGCAGCAGGTTCAGACCGGGTTTGAGGCTTGAGCGTATGTGGATCTGCATCAGGAAGAGGATCAGGGAACAGGCTGGACCAGTGCAGGCCAGAGACACCTATGGACCCGGCCCGTGAAACAAATACCGAAAGGTTCACTCTTTTCTCCATTTAACCGTTTTTCCCTCTTGTGTAAGCTAGTTGGGTTGTATAATAAAGTTTAATTGTTAAAACACAGAGCCAACAGCCACCACTTTGAGGCCCGTGGTCCCTAAGATACATCTTGGACTCTTCCTTACTGGCCCCAGGTGACCTGAAGGAGTGGCAGCTGGCCTGCTGCTCACTGGTGTGGTGCTTCTGCAGATGTGTCCTGCACTAGTGCCTTGGTGTGGTGTTTTTGCAGATGGGTCCTGCGCTAGTGCCCCTAAGCCTTTTTCCATGTTCTAGCTGACTCTCCAGGCCTCCTATCCAAACACAGATGTCTTCTCCAGTGTCAGGACAGCACACCACTCAGATGTCTCTTCCAGAAACTATTCTTTTCAATTAGCACTAATTGAGGGGCCTCGCCCTTTGCACAGAAAGCTACTTTTACACCTCATGTAGGTACTGCCAAGCAGTGATTCAGTGAGTTTCCAGGCTCTGTGCAGGTAACATGATAACCAACCGTGCTGCTGCAGGAATCACTTAACTTACCGCCTGTTCTCCCCAGGATAGAAGAAAATGTAGCTCTGCTGCTGCTTCCTTCTGTGCAAAGGGAGAGCAATGGTAGAATCAGTCCTGGGTGCTGATGCGTAAAGGAGACATATGTACCTGCTTAAAGTACTCTGTATAGCAGAAGTGTCTTCACTGTCCTGCTTATTCAGGAAGACGCCATGCAGAGGTGTCTATGTATGAGGCAGTGCAGTCACAGCTCAGTGGCTTCTCTCAGGAGAGTCCGCTGTGGAGACATGGCTCCTCAGAGCGGGGTTGGAGTGAGGTCCATGAGATGGTGCTTGGTGGCTGCTGTGATTGCTCATTCTGCATACTATTATTTCAATGGCATGCTCCTAGACTCAGCAGGTGCACATTCTGCAATGTCTGATGCTTGGGAAGATGTTTTTTTCTCTCTCAGTTGTTTCACCACACCTTCGGAAGTGAATTCTGCATGTACCAAATAGCTGGCATTTTAAGCCAGACTGGCCAGCTAACCTAAGGTCCAAATTTGCTATGGACTACATGCTTGCAATAGCAAATAGAAACAATTTGGTTTATTAATAAAGATGTGTCTTACTATGATGCTGTGATTTTTGGTCATGGACTTAACTTTCAAACTAAAAACACAGAGTCAGAAACAGGCCTAGTCCTAAGACTGGTAGAAGAGGGATTTAAACTCAGACCAGTTTAAAAGCTGAAGTGCATTTTCACTGAAGCACAGCCCTAGAGATGAGCTGACCTCTTGTCCTATAGATTTGCCTGTAGACATGAAAAGCAATGTGTGTCCTAGCCTTGCATGAAAGCTCATATTTGTGATCTAAGCACACAAAGGCTGAGGAAGGAGGGATGGCAAGAGTTCAAGGATGGCTAGATTACACAGTGAGGACCAGGATAGCTTGTCCTACATCACCAGAGCTTCTCAAAAGCCAACAGAGCAAAACAAGAGAAAGAAATGTCTATTTAGTCCACAGAGAGAAGGTACCATGGGAACAAAAAGGGGATTCCACTGAAGTCCAGCTTGGTGAACCAATGAGTTTACTGATGTTCCTTATATATGGACCTCACACGGAGCCACTCCATTAGGAAGTTCTCCAGGTGACTCCAATTCAGCTGCACCACTGAGAATTCCTGCTCCAGTTAAAAGTTTACTTCTTAACAATCTCAGGGAGGGACAGAGCCTCATGAGGATTTTGTGAGGTATCCTGAGCCCCCTCTGTCCTCTTCCCTCCTCCTAGGGTGGATGTTAATAGATGCCATCTCTAAAACATCTCACAGGGTCATCCCTGCTGCTCTGCTCAAGGCAGCAATGGCAGTACCCAACCCAGAGGAAACAGTTACACTGCACACTTCCATTCCAGGTAGAGAGAATTTCCAGGGCACAGCTTGTTGCTTCACTTGGGGAGATGTTACACTCAGCAGGGGCTGAGATCTTCATCTCCTTCATCTAGCAGCTTCTTGCAACCTACTAGAAGCCTCTATCTGAGGATGTAATTTTCCTTCAGGATCACAGGTCAGTGTTGTATTAGCGCATCATTCTCACATGGGTCTTTGATGCAGCCTGGCCATATCCCAAAGCATAGCCATTGGAATAGCAGCTGGTGAAGTCTCAGTGAACATTCAGCACAGAAATCAGACTTTAAATGTGCCACGGAGGAAAAGGACAAGAGGACCTGAGTACCCTCTGTGTGAAAGGGATGGTTTTCTTCAAAGATAACTACTGGCGTCTGTTCATGGGCTTCAAGAACCTTTGACAATCAGAGTGATGCTTCAGGTCCCGGCTAGTGCACTCTATTCCTAAGTAATAATTAGCTAGACCTTTGAAGAATAGCAGTCATGATATTGAGCCCATGGCTCCTAATAATTCTTAAGAAAGATAAAAAGTCACAATAAATTCTTGTTTAAAACTTCCTCTGGGAAAATGTATTTAAATAAAGGCATAAGTAAAAATTTGAAACACATGTGCTGTAATGGCACCATAGTCCTGCCTTATCCTCCGCTCACTTTTCAGGGCCTGAGATGGCGTCTTACTTTGTAACCTAGTCTAAGCTCAAATTCATGAACCCACATGCCTCAGCCTCCTGGGTGATACACTAACATGCCTTGCTAATCTTTCCATAGTTTCTGTCATCTGAAATCTAACAAGGATTCAAAATAGCAAGTGAAATCTTCTAGCAATAAACAATGTTTAAGTTTTAAATTATGGGCCAGTCTGAGTAGCATGACAAATATTGTGCCCAGGACATGGACATGATCATTCCTTTTTTTTTGTTGATTGATTGTTGTTTTGTTTTATTTATTTATTTATTTATTTATTTATTTATTTATTTTTGGAGACAGGGTTTCTCTATGCTATCTTGGCTGTCCTGGACTCAGCTTTGTAGACCAGCCTGGCCTTGAACTCACAGCGATCCGCCTGCCTGTGCCTCCTGAGTGCTGGGATTAAAGGTGTACGCCACCATAGCCCCGCTAACATGATCATTCTTTATGCAGCGTCTCCTCCCTGCATATGCTTCCTGCCCATTAGTTGTGTCATAGTCTCAGTCACTGGATCTCTTCTCTCCATATATGTGTTTGTGTTCAAGCATCTCTGGCTTCTCTCCATAACACTACCAAAGCTCAAGGGTGGTGATGGCGGCAATTTGGATAGCTCACAGCGAAGCTGTGAAGTGGTGCCCTCAGTGATAATGTAGGTAGAGAATAAAGAAGTATTTCATAAGAAAAAGACGCAATATTATAACTCGTATTAGTCTCATTACATCTTTTTATATCTCTCATTGTGTGTCTCATTTGTGATTTAAAATTTATCATACGTATGTGTGTATAGGGGAAAGAAGTCTACACAGCATAGTGTTTGGTGCTACCCAGGGTGATGGTGCGCAATCATACTCCTCTAAATAAGAAGACCATCTCATTTCGCTGTCTATCACCATGGTAAACACCATGACCAAAGGCAACTCGGGGAGGAAACTAAGGGAAGTAGGCAGTAATCTGAGCTGGTCTTGTAGATGGAGGAAATGAACCTGGAGAGTTACAGAGAAGGCTTTGCTATGAACATGTAGCAGCAAACAGAGGCAGCTGAAAGAGGACAGAGAAGGGGAGGAGAGAGAGGAAGACAGAGAGCAGGGCATATGGAGCAAAAGGGAAGAACAACAGAGCAAGAAACAGGACAGAAGGAAACAGAAACAAGGATCCAGAGAGTCAAAGTGAGCGGGGAGAAAGAAACATACTTTTCAATTTCTAATTTCAAAGTCTATGTGCCTTGTCTTTGGTTATGCACATCTGTCAGAACCATTGATGTGGCAGAAAGATCTCCTGAATAAGCAGAGGGAGGCAGGCAGACAGACAGACACACAGATAGAAGGGTACATGGATGCCAAGGAATTTAAAAATGCATGAATTTTATATTTTTGTTTTAGGTGTTTGAGAGGACAGCTGCTTTGTGGCTTGGTGGATGACATAGTATTCCTCCAGTACTCCCCCTTCTTGCAATTGGAATTTGATGTCTTTTGCTATAATACAATCATATGATAGGTGGGACAAGCTAACATCAGGTTTAAAGGATGCAGAAATTTGTCAGGAAGCCAGAGGCTTGGTTTGTATACTAGAGACTAGATGTAGTAGTTTATCTTTACTGCCAACTTGACTGGGTCAATGAGTAATAAAGTATGTAGTGTGTGTGTGTGTACGTGTGTGTGTACGTGTGTGTGTGTGTGTGTGTGTGTGTGTGTGTGTACGTGTGTGTGTGTGTGTGTGTGTGTGTACATTTCCAACCACATCTAGATCCTGAGAACTCTGATCTAATCATAGGTTGATCCTCTGTGGTCATTGGAAGTTGGTGAAAGGAGGAGGAGGGGCCAAGCTCGTGGAAGCTGTCCACTGAGGTTTCACTAGTGGGATGAGGCTTTGCTCCAGCTCTGTCCTGTACTCTGCTTTATAGTCAGCATAATGAAGCTGGCTTTGTTCCACCATGATGGATTAAAACTGTGAACTGAGATAAACCCTTTTTCTCTTAAGTTGCCATAGTGAGGAGAAAAGCCATTAAGCCAGTGGTGCTGGGAGCTGCTGCCAAATGGCCTTAGGAAGGTAAGTTTGAAGGGGACAAAGGCATGGGGCCCAGTTAGTTGGGACCAGATGGCACTGTCACATGCATCGCTTTGCCTTGCAGCATATTGTTTTTCACCCCTTTGCTCAATTATGCATGAAAGCATCTTGTACCTTTCTGCATCTACTGTCCCCTCTCTCTGCAGTGCCCCTGCCTTACTCCTCCAACATGTTGTGTGCTTTACAAGTCCCTAATAGAAATGCAGGCCCCTCTAGTAAGCTCTGCACACCATGGCCAGCTAACTTTGTACATCATCCATTGCATTAATTGCTTTGCCACTGGTGCCTAAGCCACAATTTCAAACATTTCAAGCAGACATATAAGACATTGAGTGATAAGAAGATAATTATGCTGCGTATGGTAGAGCTGGTCAGAAAGAGGATGGCTATTCTTCTAGTAGATTTCCAACTAGATCTAATTGTCACTTGGGTTGTTGTTGCACTATGTGCCATGAAAAGGAGCCATGCCAGGAAAAGCAAGTGCTCAGTGAATTTGCAATAAAAGCAGGAGATATAAAAGCTACAGATTTCAATGTTCTAGTCAATATGATGTTCTTCCAGGTCTTACAGAAAGAAAGTGAGCTAGAGAGTTAACCAATTTCCCAGCAAATGATTGGAAATTATTGTGTTCTCTGAAAAATGTAAGTATCGTATTATTCTCTGACTTTACCCAGGAATGTAATTAACCAGAGAGCTCTCAGTGCTCGAACCAAACATCAATATTCCATTTCTCAGTTTCACAAAGAGCCATGTAGGCTTGGCCCCCCTGTTCTGCTTTCACTGCCTTCAATTATTTAATGTCATGCTCCTCCATCCAAAGCCTGCTGTTTATTATCTGTGAGTCTCGCATTATTCCTTCAGCCACCAGACTGTCCGAGCTATAATTTTCAACCTGCTGCACTGACATTTGTTGTATAACTTCCATTCCAAATGCTGGTTAATTTGGCTATGGGAAACTGAGGGCCGGAGTAACCTGGCTGGACTAGTATGGAGTTTTGTTGAGCGAGTGTATTCAATTCACTCCTGGCTTTAAGTATGAGAGTTGAGGTCTACAGCATGCTTCTTAAAATGGACCAGCTCAACCTTGTATAACTCAGGGTCTGGGATTGGGAAGGCAGCATAAGGTGCAGGTTTGGGGAGCATCTAGAGATTGGTTTGGGCTTCTTTCTGTTTTGTGCCTCGTGGTATACTGAGCAAATAGATCTCAGGTTTCTCCTGACAACAAAGAAAACAAGCCTACCTTGCAGTATTGCTGCGCCTGTCAAATTCCGTGTCCACACCACACCCAGCGTCTCATACACAGTGCCAACGTACAGCTTTAAGTTATGAAGACCTCAGCTGTTATTTGAAGGGAGTTTGTCTTCAGTAGACGTTCCCCTGAGTCAATTATTTGGAATCACTCTCTTGCCAGCAACGGTGAAATTCATTCTTTTCCAGGCTTCACATCCAAATAGAGATTTAGGTTTCAGAACACAGTCCTTCTTGTCTTTTACTTGCATTGCTTGGAGTAAATTACTCTTGCAGGGCCTGCCTCCTTTGTCAAATAAAATAGTGTCTACTTAAGAGAGTCATTGTAATTTTCTTTAATTTAATGTTTTAAAACTTTGACACAATAAAAATACTTGTGTGAGATACATGTGCATTTATATGTGCATGTGTGTGTATAGGCACACGTGTGTGTGTGTGTGTGTGTGTGTGTGTGTGTGTGTGTGAGAGAGAGAGAGAGAGAGAGAGAGAGAGAGAGAGAGAGAGAGAGAGAGAGAGAGAGAGAGAGTCTGTGTCTGTGTGCCTGGGTGTGTGAGTGTTTTTGTGCATGAGTTTTTGTATGAGTATGTGCGTGCATATGTGTGTGTGTATGTGTGTGTACTCACATGCATACACCACAGCACCTATGTGGAGGTAAAAATATAACCTCAGCTACCAGTCTCCACCTTCCTCCTTTCTTGAGATAGCCCCTTGCTTTTCTGCTGTATATGCCAAGCTAGCTAGTCCTCTACGATCTTCTGGGGTTTCTCTTGTACCTGCCTCCCGCCTTCTCCCAGGGAGCACTGGAATTACAGACTTACATTACTTTGTCTGCCTTTACATGGGATTTGGGAGCCCAAACTCATATTGATGCTGGCATAGCAAGCACATGACCCACTGAGCCATGTCTCCAGTTCAGACATATTCATTTTAAAAGATATTTTGTGTGAGGATAAATGAAACTGCTAATCATTAAAAGGAAACACAAAATAGAATGTAAGCAAAGCTGTGAAGGTTGTACAAACACGGTTTCCTGCTAGAGCCCTGAAACCTGAGTATTACACTCTGTCTATCCCAAGTGAAGTCTGCAAGTACAGGAGGGTCCAAGGCAACCACTACTGGGCTCAGATTCTCCTCTTGGAGTTGGAACAATGATCTTACTGATCTTACTCTAAGGCTGCTAAGTACATGTGGTTCCTAAAAGCGACTCTCCTAGGGCCATCAGCTTTCAGTCCCAGGGACACCACTGACCAGAGGTAAAATGGGCTCTTAGACCGCTGCAAACAAGGCTGGTATTACCGTGTTCCTCTGGTTAGCAACACCAGAGACTCTTGACAGACAACCATTTTTGATTGTGTTTACCTGGATGGGTCATGTCCTCATCTCAGACACACTGTACTGAAGGGCACAGACAGTGCTCTAGTGCCTGGCTGTGGAAAGACAGTTTTATCTGCTCTATCTAAATGGGCTGCTCAGCAGTATTTACTTTCTCTTAGACTTGTAGGAGACAGAAAGGACAAGCATTGTTGACAATGAAATCATGTCAGTTGGAAGACAGAATGGGAGACCCTAAAGGGATTCTGAGAGGCCAGCAGGGAAAGCTTGGTATGAAATGGGACCGGAGATGTGCAATGTGCACAGCTTAGGTTTTCTTGGATTAATCGACACTACAAGTAAATGTCATTTTTTCATGTTGCTAAACCCTTGAAAATATTTTAAAAATAAATCTCCTGATTGCTTAAATTTTTTTTCTTGGAATGCTTATTTAGACAGGTTATAAACTCACCATTTCTTACTTCATTGCAAAGGACCAATGCAAATTTATACAACTGAACCATGGCCAAGTTCAATATTCCATTTTTTAATTGTTCTAAACACCTGCCAAAGCACCGTTATTTCTGTGTGGGTGTCACCATCTACAGAAACTTTTCTTAAGTCATCATTTAACCACAGCATTTGTTCCTCTTGAAAAGGACTCAAGCTCAATTCTCAGCACATTTTAAATGGTGTCTCACAACCATCTGTAACTCCAGTTTCAGGGGAATCTGACATCACTCTGGGACTTCCTTGGGCACAAGGCACACATGTGGTTCATATACATACATACATACATACATACATACATACATGCATACATACATAAATACATGCTTACATGCAGGCAACATACTCATACACATCAAATAAAATAAATGAATCTGAAAAAGTTAAAGTGTCTCCCCTATTCTTTTATATACTAATGGGCATGACAAGAAGATGCATTGGTACACAGCAGCACTCAGTCTGACTCACTTACTAGCCAACAACCTCACTATCTGTAAGAGCTCTTTGGTGGCAGTCATCAGTGACGGATGGTGATGATGCTCCATGCAGAAAGAGATTTACTCAGGAAGCAGGAAGCTGAGGACAAGAAGAAAAGTTAGAATGATTTAGTGAAGAGTGGGAACCAAATTACCTCTGAATCTGTAAACCTGCAGTTTTGTCAGCTGTAGCCCACAGGTAAATCTTGCCTCCCCCAGATCCTCTGGAACACGGACAAATCACCATGAACCATGTGCATATGGCTGCCACCATGACAGTAGCAGTTAAGCGGCTGAGGCCAGGACTCTGCACTCCCCAAAGCCTAAAGTTTTTAGTATCTGGATTATTATAGAAAAAGTTTATCAGTGCTCTCTGACAGCCATGGGCATGTATGGAGAGTACTTTCAGAACTTCCTGGAAAAGCTAAGTGTTCCCTCACATTTCAGTCAATATTTGTCTCACTTCAAGATGAAATTTCCTTAAAGAGAGAAGCTCATTGCACTTGGGTGAGACACCCAGGCACTTCCCGTAGGGAGCTGTTTGGGGACCTCTTCCACTACTGAGACACCATCTCATAGGCAGGGTACCAAATCCAAAGCAAACTCAAGGAACTCTTACTGAAAAATGAAGAAGGGTGCTAGGCTGGCAAAATCATTCTTGTTACCATGGTAACGTGGTAATATCTGACATCAATACACTTCGAAAGTCCTAGCGAACAGTAGGGACCTGAGACGCACACCCCCAGGAGGCAACCTTGTGGCAATTCAAACTAGTGCGTCAGCAGAATACTCAGTCATTACTGTCACGGAACATTCAGCTGTTGATTAATAGTAAAAACAAACAAACATACAAAAAAACCCCACAAATATAAATTCCAGAAGATTGGCATAAGCTTTGGCTTCAACTCCTAACCACTTAGAGACCACAGTGAACAGCTCTTTGTGATTCGGTTTCCCAAGCCTGCTCTAAACAGCTGTCTCATTACAGATGCACGGTGAGGTGAGCGGTCAGGAATGGAGCAGAAATAAGATGCTTTTAGAATAACTGAGGATCTCATACGCATACACAGACATGAGTGGAAAATCTCTAGACAACAATAAGGTAACATTTTTAAAAATCTAAGGAGTTGGGATAAAGATCTAGTTCAGTGGTATAGACTGCTTACATCTATGGTGAGGCTCTATGTTCAAATCTTGCACCATAGAGCCCAAGCCTAAATCCAAACCCTTTTAAACAGCATTGTTTGCCTGTCTCTAAATGTAACGTACAATAAATAGTCTTTAAAGAGCTAGCTGCCTTTGGATCACTTCTTCCTATAGCTTACAAGGAATGGCTCCTCTTTTTTTCTCTATGCCACTACATCCTTATCTCTTGGTGGGTGTGGTCAACCTGGTCACCTGGAAAAATTGGACAATACAATACCTAAGACTTTAGGGGAAAATATCATTATCAAGATGGTAGTGCCTTCTTGTTTTCTCAAAGACAGATCATTGGAGAAACATTTCAAAACCTTTATAACTAACTGGCGATGTCCTCCCAAGGTCAGCCTCGCTCCCATCATCTTAACAACAACTCACTCTCACCTTATTCAGAGATGGGTTCAAGCTGATTTTTAACCTGATGTTTTTGTATTCCTCATTTCAGCTCCTACCAGCCTGGGATGTGTGGTCCCAAATCAAGTCCAAAGTTTTTACTCTATGTAAAGATAGTAACAATAATTAAAACTATAGACTCTTAACATGATATTAAGCACTGTGTTCAGATGCCACCATTTTCACTTCCCTGGCCCCAGGTGGCTATCACCAATTCACAACTGGGGAAATAAAGGCTGAGAGCTATTACAGGACGAGGTCAAAGGCACACTGTGTGTAAGTGCTTGCAACTTAACTTCAAACTGTCATGGGTTCCTATGGCAGCTGTCTCAAGGGCAAAGCATGGTCCTCCAGTTCCCAGCTTTATCAAATCAGGGGCAGCCCTAGTGTAACCTGGGGCAGAAAAAAGTAACTGCAGGAAGCTAGAAGGTGTTTCAACTCAGATTGAGTTTCCCCATTCAGTCACAAAATAAGGTTAGAGAGACAAGTGTGGATGGCCACCAGAAGGCAGCAACAGAGAACTGCAGAACTTTACCCAACATGTAGAAGTCGCGTGCTGAATCATCGGGCATCCATACTGCTTGCCTCTGCCTTCAGGCTGCATGTCTGGTAGTGCTTATCCTGACCTCTACAACAAGCTTCTACTTTGAACAGAATCCTTAGGGGAAGGAGGAAGAAGGAAGGGAGTGCAAAGTGGAGAAGGTAAAGGGGAGGCTCTACCATACCATGTCTACATGCTGTGCAACCCAAATGTCTCTGGCAATGGCTCCCTCCCCTCTAGCATATAGAATGAGTAACTTAGGAAGGGTTGTGTTGGAGTGAATTGAAAGGTTTGATCATGACCTGAAAAGAAAAGTCACTCACTTCCCACCAATCACAACCTGGCAGTGCCACAGTGGCATGAGTGGATAGCCCTCCTGCAGTTGATGTCAGCAGACAACAGCATCATCCTTGGCCAGCCAGGTTTTGGCTGTTTCTCTGGTCCATGCTTAGATTCTCTAGCTAGCTGTCTTCTCAATAGCAGCATTTGGGGAATCAAAGGCAGAATTCCATGGGGGTGCTTTTTTATTCCTCTTACAAACCTGTTTCGGCTCCCCAATTCTGTAAACAGGAGAGTCACCCCTTTAGCTGTTCAAGCCAGAAATCTTGGAGTTCCCATCTCTCTTTCCCAATTCTGTGAAGAAATGGCATGGTCTCCCCCTCCAAATGACACCAGGATTCAGGTTAAGTCCCTTGCTTCTACTGTTGGTTCCTCTGCTGAGACACTGCCCTCACTGCCTGGTACCACTGCATCAGGTTTCTCTTTTTCACTCTTTGTTTTTGTCATGGTTGTATTGTGAGACCCTTGCATAAGCAGGCCCAGAGAACAGACAGCCTTGGATTTTGTTACTCTGAGACTTGTCACCTGGTTTTGGCTTTGTTTGGCTTAGATTGTGCCTGTGTAGGCTAGGCTGGCTGGCCAGGGGGTCCCATTCATCCATCTGCCTCCCTAGGGCTGGGATTACAAGCATAGGCCACTGTGCCTACAGCTCTAGCTGTTCTGGAACTGGTTATGTACATTTTATTTGACACAAACTCATAACCCTATCTGCTCCTGAGTCCAAGTGTTGGGAGTAAAAGACCAAAGGGCTCACACCTGTCTTTAATGTGAATAACAGGAATCTAACTTTAAAAAAAATTAATTTATTATAATTTATTCAAATTACATCCCGAATGTCATCCCCTCATTTGAATCCTTCCATTCTCACTCTCCCTCTCTCTTCTGCCTTACTCTCCTCCCCTAGACCTCTAATGGAAGAGTACCTCCTACCCCACCATATGGCCACAGCATATCAGGAATCTAACTTTTAGAATTGTCTTCACATTGCTTTCTACATAGGATCTTCTGCGTGTCTATTGCTTTATCTATTGGTCTCATTCTACCCTACATACTTAGTTTCTATAACAGGAAGGGTCACCAGGTCAGTTCTCCCTGTTTCTCTCATAGATGTCACTTCTGCTTTTTTCTTCTATAGCATTTCCAGGGCATCAGTTGTATTTATTTCCCTACTGTAAGCTGATAGTGGTCATCTGTCTTGTTCACTGCAAAGCTCCCATTCTCTGCACAGTGCCTAACATACACAAGACACTCAATAAAATATTAAATGACTAAATAAATGAATGTCTAGACCTACCTTTGATTCTTTATGGCTTCTGCTGTCTCGTTTATTGTTTCGTCAATGTCTTCCCTCCCATCTGCTTAGAGATTTATAGTGTGGGGGATGCTTTCATTGTCTTTCTCCCATCTGTGAGAGATCAGAGTCACTGAGCTGCTTTCTTTTGTGGAACTGAAGAGGGCAAGGTGCAGGGAATCAAGAGACTCACCTAAGGTTTAACAGCTGAAGTGACACAACCTTTGCTGGGCCTACAATTTCACAGCAGGTCTCTAGTTCTCCTGACGCTCAGTGACCAGGTTGACTCTTTTAAGTGGCTGCTATTACTCAAGACTTAAACATACTTTGGAATATGAGAGCATGGTATCCAAATAACGACAGCAATAAGCATAAGTTCTATTAAGACTGCTCTTACTTATATTGCTTGTCTTGTTAAATAATAAGCAACCAAGCCTCATTTCTCCGTCCTGCTCTGAGAAAAGAGGAGCTCGGGCTGGAATGTCATCGTCAGACACCATTTCCAGGCTTTATGAAGATTTATTGTAAGGGACGTGCTATAGTGCGTAATAAAGCTGGCGTCACTGATTGTGGCAATGACAGGAAGTAATCCGAAAGCCATGGCTGCTGTATATTTTAATTAGTGTAACGTGCACATCTAAAATGCAGGTGTATCTACTTATTATTCTGCCCCATGTTCTCTTAAATGTGAGACTGTGAAAGACTGCTCCAGGGGAGAATGGCTACATATAAGAGATCATTTGTAAGCCTGGTGTTATTTGGATTAAAAGCAGTCAGCAGCCTTAGACAGCCCATCTGGGGACTCCTCCTGAGATGTTCCTGAGGTCAGTGAAGCACCCGTGGCCTTCTTTCTCTTTGTATTTTTCTTTATTTGTTTGCTGTGATTCCAGACAACATCTTGCTAAGCAGCCTAAGCTGGTCTTGACCTTGGGATTCTTGCCTCTGCCTCCTGATGCTGAACATATAGGGTGGGCTTCCATGCCTGCAAAGCTCTCTATACAAGCACCTTATAGTTTGTAGATTATATGTGACTGTCACACCTGAGTATGGCTATTCCTATGTCATTCTCATCCAATCCTTTCATCTTTGAAACAAAAATGCACAATAAGGGAGTCTCCTAATCTCACCTGGACTCCCTTAGTGATAATATAAGAAAAACTATTTTATTTCAGTGCAATAATTATCTAGTTAGCTACCCAAGTAATTGATTTATCAAATGTACATTGTTTGAAAAGACAGATGCCAACAATTTTCTTCCATCTTTGAATGTACCTGTCATTACTCCCACCAAGAGATAGGGGCTAGTTGGCTGTCCAATAGAGTGTGACACAGGTTATATGGTATGTTCTGAGCACACATCTTAGGGAATTAGTGTTTCTGTCCTCTTGGGATCTAGTTCTCACAGAAAGGGACTCAGGTGATTCTCACTAAGAAGGAATCTCACAGACAGTCACCTGTCCAGCTTGTATCTTTCCTGTCATCTTAGTCATGTAATTGGCACAGCAATGGGACCATCTTAGATGTTTTGGCCTTAGGTAGAACCTCTACACAGTGCAACCACAACTGTGACTGCACCAGCACCACATAAAGGCACCAGAAGTTGAACCTGCTTATAGTGCCTGGTTCTCAGAGTCACAAGAGAATGAGTGATAGAGGGTTTTTGTTTGTGTGCGTGTTTGTTTTGTTTTATGCAGCAGTAGTTACCAACATAAGAGGTTTGTCCTTGCTACATTGGCTCAGTGCACATCTATTGAACAACTTTGAGATTGCTAGAGGGATTTGCAGAGTAATAAACGGAAGCAGCAGCTGAAGGACCTCAAGTTGCTGCCCCTGCAGGGAGATAGGTGATATGCTGTTCTAGTCCTTAAAGATTTAGCCTTAAGACCAAAAGAGTGGACTAGAAAAGCAGATTTATAGGGTCACTTGTGATACTTTCAGTGATAATACTGAGCTGTGCATTTGAAGACTATTCAGGCCAAACTACCAAATCAGAGAAGACAGAAGGAGGGTACAATTCAGCCTCAAAAAGCAAGACTTACCCATGTTTAAAAGACAGCCAAACTGCAATGCAGGAGGAGTGGGGTAGCATGAGGATAGTAGGTAAGGCAGAATGGAGGAGGTCGTTCCCTGGAGGCAGTTCAGTGTGAGTGGAACTTCCTGAAAATTGGTGGTGACTAAGGAGGACACCCAGACATGGCTAACCTCTTGCACTGAGGCCTTGGACACAGTGCTGAGCACACACACACTGGGCACTAACG
Organism: Acomys minous; assembly: GCF_964271855.1. Classification (NCBI taxonomy): domain Eukaryota; kingdom Metazoa; phylum Chordata; class Mammalia; order Rodentia; family Muridae; genus Acomys; species Acomys minous. The sequence goes on from NC_140490.1 coordinate 30,080,935, forward strand.
ACTGATTTTTAAAAGTGACTCATCAGAATCATTATGTCAATGGGACCCACATCTGTCACTGTGATCTTGACTCTTAGTGTTATAGAATTTTCATATACAAGTATTAAATAAAAGAATATTCCTGAGGTAATTAGTAGTGAAAGAAATAAAGCTGGCTCTGGAATTAAATGGCAAGTTGGAGAACTCTGGGAAACAAATAGAAGCACAAACACCCAGTCACCAAGACAAACTCAGTGCCCTTAGACACACTCAGTGCCCTTAGACACACTCAGGTCCCTTAGACACACTCAGAGCCCTTAGGCATACTCAGCTCCCTTAGACACACTCAGTGCCCTTAGATACACTCAGGTCCCTTAGACACACTCAGTGCCCTTAGACACACTCAGGTCCCTTAGACACACTCAGAGCCCTTAGGCATACTCAGCTCCCTTAGACACACTCAGAGCCCTTAGGCATACTCAGCTCCCTTAGACACACTCAGTGCCCTTAGACACACTCAGCTCCCTTAGACACACTCAGAGCCCTTAGGCATACTCAGCGCCCTTAGACACACTCAGCGCTCTTAGGCACACTCAGCTCCCTTAGACACACTCGGCACCCTTAGGCATACTCAGCGCCCTTAGACACACTCAGAGCCCTTAGGCATACTCAGTGCCCTTAGACACACTCAGCGGCCTTAGACACTCTCAATGCCCTTAGACACACCCAATGCCCTTAGACACATATCATTGTCCTTAGTAGCAGCAGTTTTGGGCTCTTTAGCTGTTGCTTTAGCTTGTTACCCTGCCAGGTCCTCACACAGCTTCCAGGGACTGCCTGGGGTGGTGAAGGAAAGAAGAAACACAGACACACAGACATGTATACATATGTGCTGGGATCAGGTGATCTGGGAGCCTCAGAAGGTCAGCATGTTTCTTATACAGAGCTGAACCATTATATGTACAGCTGGGTCAAGGAGGCAGGCTAGCTCTCTCACTAGGAGCGTTCTCCTCAGGAGGACAGGCTTCAAGCCTTAAGTGTCTAGTGTGGAGAAGGCCGGGATGGACATTTTCTTCACACTGTCAACATCTGCTCATGGACCAGAGAAAGGCTTCGCCATCCCTTTGACACTCACCTCTGGAGGATGCTTCGTCTCTCTCCCAATGGTCTGAGGCTGAGGTCCTTGCCATGGCCGTCTCATGGAGACAACACATGTTCACTGGAGACTTCATTCATGCAAAGCCTTCTTATTTCTCCACACTACCCTGCATTTCTACATGGAAAGAAGTGAACAGATTTCCTGAACTACTTTCTCTGTTTCTCGGATTTTAGATATCACTCACCAAATTCTCTGCAGAGATGAAGATTTTTGGTTCATTTATGTTGCATTTTCTTTACCCTGTCTGTGTAATTATATTGCAGCTTTTGATTAACTACACCTTGGTGTTTCTGTTACTATGACTATGTAAATATTTCTCACCATTCAGTCAAATGAGGTGTCATCATTTGGTTTAATGTGTTAAGTTACTTATGTTTAACTGGCTTTCCAACTGATTTCATTTTTACTACGCAGAAATGAGTGAACCCTTTCTGCATTTCCAGGTAACTTCCAAATAGCTTTTCCATGTAGATTTTCACAATTTTTAACTTGCAGTTTCTTGGTTTCAGAGTGTTCTTGGTTTCTTGGTATGCATGCATTGGGCAAAAGGAAGACACTGTAGAAACCAGAGACTGCCTCGGGAGTCCCTCCTCATGTTTTGTTGATTTTTGTTTCTTTTTTTTCCATAGTCATATCTTATGTTTATTTTTTATTACATCTTAATTAATTTATTAATATTACATCTCTATTGTTAGCCCTTCCCCTGTTCCCTCCCATTCTTCTGTCCCTCCCACTTCCCCCCTTCTCCCCTCCCTATGCCTGTGATTGGGGGAGACCTCCTCCCCCTATATATGTTCTTAGAATATCGAGTCTCTTCTTGGTAACTTGCTATCCTTCCTCTGAGTGCCGCCAGGCCTCCCCATCCAGGGGATGTGGTCAGAAAACGGGCACCAGAGTTCGTGTGAGAGTCAGATCTCACTCTCCACTCAACGGTGGAAAAAGATCTTCACCAACCCTTCATCTGACAAAGGTTTAATATCCAAAATATATAAAGAACTCAAGAAATTAAACACCACAAAACCAAACAACCCAATTGCGAAATGGAGCTTGGAACTTAACAGAGAATTCTCAACAGAGGAATATCAAATGGCTGAGAAACACTTAAAGAAATGCTCAACCTCCTTAATCATCAGGGAAATGCAAATCAAAACAACTCTGAGATTCCATCTTACACCCATCAGAATGGCTAAGATCAAAAACTCAAATGACACCACATGCTGGCGAGGATGTGAAGAGAGAGGAACATTGCTGGTGGGAATGCAAACTAGCACAACCACTTTGGAAAGCTATCTGGCACTTTCTCAGAAAAATGGGATTTTTGTTTCTTTTGAGACAGTGTCTCCCGGAGAGGCTGCCTGACCATTGGGCTCCAGGGACCTGCCTGTTTTCACCTCCCCAGTGCCCAGATTACAACTAAGTACCACTACACCTGGCTTTTTGAATGAGTTGTAGGGTTTGAACTCTGGTCCCCATGCTTGCAAAGCAAGCGTGTTGCCAACTAAGCTATCTACCAGCCCTCAGTGTATTCCCCAAGAGATTTCTCTTGGAACCACAGCCCAGTTCCAACCTGGGCTGCCATCTCTGTGGAAGGAGCTCTGGGATTTTCCTTTCCTACCCTGAACTGAAGAGCTTTTTCTGCACAGCCGCCCGCCCCCATCCCCGCCACACTGTAGTCCACTCGTCAGTCTTATTGGAACAACAAAAAAAGATTCTCTGAGAGCAATTGTTTTGAAATACGAAAGTGAACATTTTTTCCTATTCTCATCCTTGACTAGTGGTTTAGGAGACAGAAAATTGCAGGTTGAGAATCATTTCCCTTGGAGTTTCAAAGGTATAATTTTATTGTGTCTTGGCTTTTAGCGTTAGTAAGAAGATTTCTATCATCCTGATGCCCTCGGTATATCTGTGTTCTCTCTCTTTCTCTCACTCTGTCTGCATGTGTGTATTTGTATAGGTGTGCACGTGTATATGTTGCATGTGTGTGTCTCTCTCTCTCTGTTGCATGTGTGTATCTGTATACATGCGTATGTTGTATGTGTGATGCGTATGTGTGTTGCATGTGTCCCTGTAGGTGCACCTGTCTGTGTGTGGTGTGTGTATGCATGCACATGTGTGATTTGCATATGCATGTGCCTGTGTTTGTGATACATGTGTGTGAGTGTGAGTACGTGTATGTGAGATATGTGTGAGTGTATGTGTGTGTGAGTGTAAGTGTGTGTGAGTGTGAGTATGTGTGTGTAAGTGTGTGTGTGCTTATATGTACTATGTATAATTTTAGGTAAATATAAAATAATATGACTCTTTAAGTGTTTATCAAATAACCTTGTATTATTTGCCCCACATCCCTCCTTCTCTATGAGTTTTGACTTTGCTCTCTCCCCCCTAGTTGCAGCACCTTCTCCGGCCTGAGAAGACCACCTTCTGCCATTCCTTTCTCCAGCCCATGTCCTTGACCTCTGCCCAGGTCACCTTTATACTGTCTTGGCTTCTGTGGTTGTACCATGTGGCCAGCTCTGAAATCACATACACAAACAACAACAAAAACAAACCCAGCAGGTTGTATCTATATATTTATGCATACATGTACATACATACACATACATAGAAATATGTAACAATATTTTAAAATGCCATCAAATTGAGATGTGGCATGGGTGGGACTGGAAGGAGAAAAAAAAGGAGGAGTAAAGCGATGCAATTCCATTTCAGTTAAAAACATATTTTTTAAAAGTGAGGGTGCACAGAGATGCTTGGGGAAGAGAATGTGACAGCTCGTGCAAAGTTTAGAGTGCTGTATCTATTGATGGCTGAGGACTGCCCAAGAATTACCACAGCGAGGAGCAAGATACAGACAAAATGTTTTCTCCTTCGAGCCGCCTGATGCAGCCAACCCTGATTAAGCATTGATTTTTGACTTGTGGCCTCCTAGACTGTGACAAAATAAGCCAAAGTTACCCTAAGTCACCAGTTTGCAGTGATTTGTTACTGCAGCCACAAGAAGCCTGCATAGTTACTGATTGTCACCTCCTGTGACAGCATACCTGAGCGATTGTTACCCCAGTTATAGGGGACACATGTGACCTTCATGAGAATGAGCTAGATACATCTGGAAGCCAGTACCACAGATACTCCCTGAAGGACCCTAGCAGGCATAGCAAACATGGGGCCAGCAGGTCTTGCCCTCTCCACTTCCCTCTCCCTTACTAAACCGTTAGGTTCTCCTATTTAGATACTTCCACATACTCACTTAATAAGCCTCATCTAATATAAAATAAAATCATTTCTGTAAAGCCGTTTGCTGTCTGCTTCAGATGCAGCCCCCTTGGCTCACTGCCTTGTTTAATAAAGGATCTCTTTGTGTTGGAAATTGTTTTTTGGGTGTGGTCTATGCCTAATCTGGGATTCCTCCTTTGTTTTAATAACTCTGATATATACATTCTTTTTTTTTTCAAACTCTCCCCAGCTCGACTGAACTTCAGCGCCTAACATATTTCTTTCTATGTTACTCAGTTTTCCATTACAGCAACCTGAAATTGGGAGAAGCAACTTGAAAGACTTTATTTGGTTCACAGTCCTGGAAGTATCAGGTATGGTCAGTTGGCCCCATTTCTTCAAGGCTATAATGAGTCAGCTTACCATGGCAGGGAAAAGATATATACTAACCTATTGCTTTGTCTGTTATGTTTGTATTTATTAGAATTGTTTTTGTTGTTACCTCTTGCTTCTGTTATGAACTATTTGAAAATATTTTGTAAACTTCACTTAAGTTTTTTCTACTCTTTGCATTCTTTAGTCTACTATTCTCATTTTCCACTACCTGTCCCTGTCTATCATACATACACAAATGCATAGCTTCCACCGAAAACGTAATTCTCCTTAACTCATTGTTTTATTGATGATAAAGAGGTATGGGAAGTTTGTGTGCTAAGATGGGACTTATGGCCTTGTGTCTAATTTTAGATTGCACAGGCAGCCAGGCATTTGTATTCCCAAGCAATCCTTGTTGGGAGCACTTCAGTTTTCCCAAGTGAAGATCCATCCAGTATGATGACTGGGGATAGTGCCAATGCTAATGCAAACACAGAGCTAAGCCCTTGGTAGGAAGCTGTGGATCTTGTCGTAGAAACAGCTTTCTACTCAGGACTCTGTTTTCCTTTCAGTCTCACTACCTTTCCCTGAAGTATGTAGTCGGGGACCCCCCTCAACTCAGTTCATCACCAGCTCTTTGTTTTATGAAGGCTCCTGGAGGTAGCCACAGTGACTGCCACTGGCTCCACAGACAGATTCCTGTAATTCTTAAGCTTGTACTAAAAGCTTGTGGGACTTTTGAGATGGAGGAAGAGACTTCTTTGTTTACTCACTGACCATCACTCTGCCTTCTCCATAGTCTATGTTTTAGGAGGTAGCCGTTTCATTTATTGCAAGACAGCTTGATCCAAGATGGAGCTTCAATTTCTGTATCCCACAAGATGCTCCAATTTTCAAAAGGAGGATGCTGTTTTACATAATTATCTTAAAGCTGGAAATCCATCTGGATAATAGATTTGGATAAATGCAAGGAACTTACAAACAGACAGATGTTTGCATTTATTAAAAATATAGCCAGGCCTAAAAATTTAAGTACTTTAGTTAATACCATGTTCCTATTTTATAGCATTTCTCACTGATTTCTAAAATTATAAGATCTCCAAAGGTAGGAATCTCTGCTATGATCCTACATACTACCCTTACCATGATGTTGGGTGACAAGTCTCATGCTTGCAGGAGCCATGTGCCCTAGGAGTTTCCTGTAGAACTCAATAGGGCCAGACTGCATTCACACTCAGAACCTTTGAGGTTTGTCTTTCATAATGACAGAAAGAGAGAAAGACAGAGAGACAGGGAGACAGAGAGAGAGAGAGAGAGAGAGAGAGAGAGAGAGAGAGAGAGAGAGAGGTGAAGGGGGTGGGCAATCCTTCAATCCATCTCCTTTCTCAGAACTCAGTTCTTTGTCTCACAAAGAAACAGACGAGCACTGTCTCAGCTGTTTAGTCCAAATGCCAATGACTCAAGTCTCTACAAAAAGCAATTCACACTTATTTCTATCTCTCTCAGAGTCCACAAACAGGATGTTTCTGGGAAAGAGAAATTAAAAACAAACAAACAAACAAACAAACAAACAACCCCAAACCTTTCTGTCTTTCAAAGATACTTAGGGAACATAGGAGCACAGCACTCAGGTCTGCTTCACAAGGAAAAGCAGACAATTTAGTACACATAGAAGGACAAGATTAAAAAAAAACCTCAATAAGTAAATGTGATAAACACATCTGGCAAACTGAGTAAGTGCTCACAGAAAGTGAGTCAAATCCATTATCATAAAGGCTTGGGGGATGTTTGTAACCAACAGGTTTCCCCCATAGTTTTAATCAGGAAATGATTGACACATAGTAATTGTAAATATTTAGTGTGTAGGAAGTGATGTTTTGCTATTGCACACTGCCATGTGACAAACTTTCTCTGAAAACGATGCAATATCCATGCACGGCTACTCACTGCAGAAAGCAAAGCCACAGCACACAGAAGTAATGATTGCAACAGCATCCCACAGGCTGGAGGATACTTAGAGGACATCGGTGGACAAGGTTACCAAGCTGCTTCCCTGGGATTGCAGCTTCTTGTTCTCAGAAGATGCTGCGAGAACAAAGCAGAAGGCAGGGCCACGAAAGAAAAGGAGTAGAGTGGGGGCCCAGGGGAGCACTTCAGCCACCATCTATTGAACAGACTCCCAGCCTAAGGCCTCCACCATCCTAAGAGGTTAAAGCTGTTCCTATCTTTCCCCTCAGCACTGTCTTCTTTCTTTCCTCGGTGTTCAATGCTTTGCCCACGCCAGGGAATGAATTTGGCAATGCCCTGGATGACTATCAGAATCCTATTACCAACGAGTTTTTTTTTAAATTGGAGTTACAGACAGCAGTATGGGTGACTGGTTACTTACCAGGAGGCAAGGATGAGTCAAAAGCATCTGGATCGCGGAAGAACCCACCCACAACGGAAACACCATGCCAATGCGGTGCTGACTCATGGGAGCTGCAGTCTCAGTGCAGCTTGCCGGCAAGTCCGCAGTCAGAGCTTCGCTTCTCTCCGCTTCTGTTGCTCAGAGTCTCCTCTGTAAGCAGCTGTTCACTCTTCTTTTATACTGCCGGGGAAAGACCCTCCAGAAACTTCTAAGTTTCTGTTCTCCCAGGCAGGTGACATTTTGCTTACCTCCTAAGTCTCCTGAGTGTTCCACTCCCTCCTGGAGGCAGTGTTTCAATTCAGAGGAAGCTGCCATACAACACACTGGGTGTGAATTCGCCACCACAACAGAAACAATCTATGTATCTAGTATATATTTGCCCATTGGTGTGTACAGCATTTCCTTTATTCCTTCTACCATCTCTCAGCGGAGCCTGTGACCATGCCTTGCCGACTATGAGTGAATACTGTGCACAGCTTACCTAGTTTATGGGCACCCATTTGGTTAGTGTACGCCAAGTTTTTTAGTTTGATGTAAGCTCATTGGCTCATTTTTAAATTTTGTTGCTCTTTTTAAAAACCTCGTTGTCAAGCAGTTCAGTAAGAGGACTTCTCCATGTGTTTTCTTTCAGAGTTCTTTTTTCCCCCCTCAGCTTTTCCATGTATGTCATCAGCCAATTTTCAGTTAAAATAGGATGAGTCCAATCTCACTTGTTTGCATATGGATATCCAGTTTTCCTATCAGCATTTATTGAAGAGGCAATATATTATGCATTCTTGGCATATTTGTTGATGATGCTTTGAAGATGTGTGTGTAAATTAATTTCTGGTCTGTTTTATCCATTAGTGTAACACAGTGGTTCTCAACTTCCCTGATGCTGTGACCGTTCAATACAGTTCCTCGTGTTGTGGAGATCGCCATACAACGAAATTATTTCATTGCTACTTCATATCTGTAATGTTTCTACTATTGTGAATCATAATGTAACTATGCAATATGCAGACTACCTTATTGCAACCCCCAAAGGGTTCACGGCCCACGCTTTGAGATTTGCTGCTCTAACATGTCCTCAGAAACAACTGGGCACCCTAGTGGATAGTGTTTTGATGACTATAACTTGATAACATAGTTTTAAATTAAGGACTATGATGCCTCTGTGTTCCTCTTCAAGTTGATTTGTCTGTTCAAAGTCTTAAATAATTCTACAGAAATTTTAGGATTTGTTTTTCATTTCTATGAAAAAATTGGAATTTTATGCAATCTGTATTGAGTCTGTAGCAGCCTTCTTGTGTACATGGAGATTTAGAGATTGCTAACCGCCTGTGGCTACGAGATTGCTTTCCATGTATTTATGTCTTCTTTCATTAATGTCTCCTAGCTTTTTAGACTCCAGGTATTTTCTCTACCTGACTAAATATATTTCTCATTTTTCCCCTTCTTGATGATAATTTAAATGGAATAACTTTTAAAATTTATTTTTGGGGTAGTTGGATTTTAGTATATAAAATGAAACTTTTCTTCATATGTTAACCTTGTTATCTTTCAACTTTACTAATAACTTTATTAATTGTTTCTGGAGGAGGGCCTTGTGCACTGTGTTTCAGATGCTGATTCAGTGCCCTGAGATCTGGTTACTGCCCTGCCATAGGCATTGTTATGTACCCATGTGATGTAAAGAATGTTCCCCCTGTTATCCCAGATTGGCTAATAAAGATGCTGAAGACTATGACTGGGCAGAAGAAAGGTAGGTTCCCAGGCATAGAGTTGAGAGAGCACTAGGACTTATGAGAGAGAAGGAGAAGCAAAAGAGGTATCAGGAGAAAAGGAAGCCAGAGAGGAAGGAGTTGCCATGGGCACATGGTCATGAGGACAGACTGATGGAGCAGAAGCCACCCAGGAGTCATCAGGTTGCAAGTGATTGGTTTTTATGTGAAGTTTAAGAGTAGTAAGCTTAGAATAACAGAATCTGCTCAGCATAGTACCTACAGCTTAATAATAAATAAATCCTAGTCCTTGTGTGTCTACTATTTTGGAAGCTAATGGGGTAAAAAAAATACTATTGCATTATTAATTAGTGATCTACAAATTCTAACTGTATCTTTGATTAACTTCAGAAAAGAAGCATTTTGAACTGATCACCGTGGTGCACACTGTTTATCCCAGTATTTGCAGGTAGATCCCTGTAAGTTTGTGGTTAACCTGGTCTATACAACAACTTCCAGGACAGCCAGAGCTACACAGTGAGACCCTGTCTCAAACAAAACAAAACAATATAGCAACAACAAAAAACAAATACTCTGAACTGTTTATTAGGCCTTTAAAAAAAACAGATCTCCACGTGGAGCTTTATAAGTCTGCTTGGCGATGTTATGCTCACTTTATCCTTCACAGTGCATGTGAACTTGCATTTGAAGATGTAAGCATGTCTTTCTGTTTTGACAGAATTGTTTTGACAAGTGAATGTGGTCTCCCATGTCCTCAGTCTGGCAGGATTGTCTCTCGGGCCACAGTTAAGTGGGGCTGAGGGAAGGTCAGTGGCTGTTACTGGCTCTACAGTTAACAGGCTATTGTTGGAGACATGGTCTTGCTAGATCCCTAGGGAAGAGGACTTGCTCTTGACACAGGCAGAGCAGGGCCACATCAGAGTTCATGGCGGAACAGAGTTCAGGGAACTGAACTAGGTAGACCTGTTACCAAGGTCACAGATGTTTTTTTCTCTAGTTCTTGTTTGGCATGGCTGAGAATGGAAATGGAGCTGTGTCCCAGACGTGCCTCAGGGCCCACAACTGGGACCAAAGTCAGAAGGCCCAAGATGGACAACATGGGTAGGTGTGTTTCCTACCATGTCTGTTTGTGACACCTGGCTCTGGATTGGTATTAGCATATCGCTGTTGTGAGAGCACAAGGCAGCTTCAGGATGTGATGGCAGCAGACCTCTTTCCAGATGGGTGTATCTCCCCAAAAGTCTCTGCACAGGGAGCAGATCACCTCAGGATCGACCAGCACGGCTTCTCTGAGGCCCGCTGATAAATACAGCTGATTGTAGGCCTGGGATCGAGTGAGGTTAGAGTGAAGGTCAGAGGGAAAAAAGCTGCCTTTGGTCTGTATTCAGAGCTGTGCGGTCGGACCACCACCACAGCCCAGAATGCCCTCTCATGACAGTGTTCTTCCATTTGGGGCTTCATAAAATTTCTGTATCTTCTTTTCTAGAGGCCTGAGAATGTTGTTTAGCTGTTAGAGCACCCGCTTAGCATGCAGAAGGCTATGGGTTTGGTCCTCAGCACTACATAAAGAAGGCGTGGAGTTTGTCTTAGGATTTTATTGCTGTGAAGAGACACCGTGACTGGCAGTTCTTATAAAGGAAAGCATTTAATTGGGGCTGGTTTACAGTTCAGAGGTTTAGCCCATTATTGTCATGGTGGGAATCATGGTGGCATGAAGGCAGACATGGTGCTGGAGAAGGAGCTGGGAGTTCTACATCTGGATCTGCAGGCTACAGGAAGAGACAGTGGGCCAACAGCTCTAGAACCTTCTATGGACCAAGAAATACAGGCTACTTGAAAGTCAGGCTATGAGGTCTGTGTGACTCCTATGCCTTAGTCCTGCCTACCAAATTATACCTGCTCTGGGTAGAATCCCTCAATCCTCTTAACAGTTTGGTGATATTTATGATGGCAGACCCCAGAACTAATAGTTGGGGCTGCAGATAATTTTAATGATTACTCATTAAACACAAGAATGTAGTGAGGTGTTCTTTAAACACAATGTTTTCAATGTCAAGAAAGACAGGCAAAGGGAAGGAGCCTTATGAGCACTGACTTATAGGCACTGTGAAGGTCAAGCAATGTTCAGAGTGAGGATGCCTGTCCCTGCTGGCCTCAGCCTCTGATTATCCCATGGCTCCTGCTTTCCAGCAGAACACTTAGTGTGCTGGTAGCCTTGGCTCTTCTCTTATGTATTTCCTTTAGACTAGAAATAGACAGTAGTAAAACAGTTAATATTCCTGGAAAGTTTGCTACAAGGTAGGCATATTGTGAAAACCTCTTTGCCCTTATTTGGTTTACTCTTAAGTTTTCAAAAATCTGTTCTCATCAGTCAAGTTTGTCCAATGAGAGATCACTAAATGAGGCAGCACATGTAAGCTGAGTATGGTTCTAATAAACTCTGACCAATAGAAGATGCCATGGAATTTGTCTGAATCACTAAATCATAGATAGTTAGAAGAAGATGGTTCAACTCTTGCTAATATCATTCAAATTGTAGATCCTTTGCCATTTTGTTTGACTGACTCTTAAAAAATTTAAGAGAGAGATGGTGAAAAATATCATATTTCCAAACAACTCCGAAGAAATCCTAGCTGCCTTGTCATTTATCCACAACTGTAAAGAGACAGATGAAGAATCGTCAGGACAATTTTGGAGGCATAAGCTAGAAGTGACATTGGGGATATTTCTACTAGCTTTCCATCTTCAGAGACGACCTCTGTGTCCTCTGTGCAGTACACTAGTCCAGGAAGAGATCAAAGGTGCAAGCCCCTGGAGCTGGGAAGATGGCTCTGAGCATAAGCATTTGCTGTTCTGGGTTTGGTTCCCAGAACCCACATAGCAGCTTGTAATGATTGGAGTTGTCTTCTGGACTCCAATGGCTCCAGGCACGCAGCAGTGCGCATACATACACGCTTAAATAAATCTTTTAAAATAAATAGAAAAATTGAAAGGTGCATGCATGAAACATTGCATCTTGAATTCTTGAGCAGCATTTCCCAAGTTTCTCAGAGAAACACAAAGAAAAGTTTCAGCTCCAGTAAGTGATGAGCAAGTCCATGTATATGCCATGCAGATTATCTTGAATGCATATGTCATGTAGGCTACCTTTCATGATAATCCCATGCATACGTCATGTAGGTTGTCTTGATTATACAAATATATTAGTTTACTCTTGTGACTTTGCTATTACAAATTGTTAGCTTGAAGAAGCTACCTTATTGTGGTTCTGGAGGTCAGAAGATGACCACAGATCTCACTGGGCTGATCACATCTTTACTGGGCTGTACCATCCTGTCACTGACTCTCCTGCCTTTGTCTTCCACAACTAAGGACCTTGTTAAGGTCCGTTGAAATTTAGGGATTAACATGTAGACATCTTTCTTGTAGGGGGCATTTTGTCCATCACCAAATTTACTTTTAAGTTCTTAGACAGTGGGCCACAGTCTTCAGAATTACATATTGTTTGCTAAACCAGAAAGGAGTTTATTTAAATATGTAGAAAAGGGACCAGAGATGCAAAACACTGGCTAAAGCACCTGCTGCCAAGCCTGGTGACCCAAGTTCAACCTGGGGACCTACATTTGTAAGGGAAGACTCAATTCCTGCAAATTGTACTCTCATTTTCCCCAGGGATCATGGCACACATGTGCCCTCCTACTCACACAAACAAATAAAATGTAATTAAAAAGATAGAGCATATCAAAAGAATTATCCTGAAACATCTATTATATTCAAGAGCACTTCAGCACACAAAGCCCTGCCATGTGCTAGCTTATTTATCTGCCTTGATAAACTCCAAGGTTTGCTATGTGCACAGTTCTAGGGATGAGAAAATTAAAGTCTGTGACAATGTAAGGGTCAATTATTGCTGGCAGAAGCCTAAGTATGTTGTCTTGATCTGCACAGTATCTGCCACCCACATCCAATCTAAGGATAGAGTCCCACCACTGCTTGCTAAGACTGAGTGTGCAGATTAACTAAAGCATGTCATGTGGACACATGACATCCACATTGAGTACGTCTTCCACGATTACTCCACAGATGAGCTACACAGGCAACAGAGCTCTTAGTTTCTGTCTCCAATTCTCAAATACAAGGTCTGTTCTCCTTGGCCTTCGGGTGTCATAAAGTCTCAATCCCTCATTTTCATGGATCAGTCCGGGTCAAATATCTATTTTCCAGTGGAAAGAAGGCATAAGCCCCAGTTTAAAGGCCATTTTCAGAAAATAAGGTTTATAACATGAAACTATCAATGGCAGGCATAGGTTACCTCCCCAGGAGTTATTGATCCTGACATTCCAGGGGCTTCCAGACAACATGGGTTATTGGCATCTCTCTTGGTTGCACACTATAACTACATGGTAAGACCCTATTGCTGAAGACATGCCACACTTTGGTTGCAGGACATAGAGATACTATTTTTGAACTGAATAGGAAACTCTCCTTGTTGGTTAATTTTTCACGGTGCTGTAATGTACCATGTAGGCTGCTGGGGAGGAATGACATCAATGGTCATTGGAACCTGAATATTATGATACTGACCTGGCAGGCAAGATGTGCCCGCTGCTGCAGTGCTGGAAAGACTGTTCCTGGGAGCAACTGACTGCTCTCTTGATTGGACTTGAAGTCCACATGACACACTTCATGTCTAGTATGTAAATATGGACAAAAGTTATGGCTCGGGAAGTCATAGACCCTAGGGTATAAGCCACTGATAATTTTTTAGATTAATCATCATTTTGTCAAACTGCCTTTTAAATAACCATAGATTTGTGCTGCTCTCAACCTTAGTCAGAGATGCTTCTTATTGCAGCGAGAGGTGATGAACAGAGACATGTTGCTGTTCAAAGTTCGAAGAAGACTAACTGGTTTGTCAGCCACAGGTGGTATATCTGTAGTAACCTCTCCCCAAAGGTCAGGGAGCATTGCAGAAGAGAAAGTAGAAAGAATGAAGGAGCTGGCAGATTGGGAGAAGTGCTGTGAAATGTTGTTGTCTAAGTGTGACATGTTGTCTGAGTGTGAGTCCTAAACTCAGAGCAGCTGTAGTTACCTGTACAAGACCTGTACAAGGCCAAGCCAATTGAAAAGGTCAGCTCAGAGTGAGCAAGGGGGATCTGAAGACCTCACCCCAAAGGAGGAGCTGTTGGCAGTTGATGGCTGCTCAGGGGAGGAGAGTTATTTTTCCTTGGGTGGGGGTGAACGTTGGTAGATTGCCCATATCCCAATGGATGACCTGAAATCAATGAGCATATGGTCAGTGCTGGCTGAACTCAGAGTGTTACCAAAAATAAACAGAAAGATGAAATGAGGTTGGGAAGAGAATTAGGGGAAGGGTAGGTGTGCTGGTAATGTATTATGTACATGTGTACAATTTCCTTTTTCTAAAATTAAAAAAATATTTTTTCATATAATATATTCTGATTATAGTTTTCCCTACTGTATCCCCTCCCAAGTCCTCCCCACTTCCCCACTCACCCAAATCCACACCCCTTCTTTCTCCGGCACTGATTAGAAAACAGAAGGACATTTAAACAATAAAATAAGGCAAGAATAAACAAACCAGAATAGGATAAAACAAACTAACTAACAGCAAAAGAACCAAAGAAAAAGCACAAGAAACACATAAAGACTCAGATATATGCACAGAGAGAGAGAGAGAGAGAAAGGGAGAGAGAGAGAGAGAGAGAGAGAGAGAGAGAGAGAGAGAGAGAGAGAGAGAGATCCCATAAAAAGACAGCAAATAGAAACTATAATATATAAACAAAAGATCTGTAAGGTTGGGAAAAATACAAGTGGAAAAATGCACAGACAAAGCATTATGAGACAGAGAAAAGAAAAAAGGAAAAAACCCTCCTCCAAATACCATGAATTCATTTTCGTGATGGCCATCTACGGCTGGGCACGGGGCCTGCCCTAGAAATTGTTTGTATACTGGTGAGACTGCACTGGAGAAAACTAACTTTTCCTTGTGAGTGGGTAGCAGTTGGAGATAGCTTCTGGGTTAGCAATAGGAGTATGTGCCCACTTCCCCTCTCAGTGCTGGGACCCCATCTGGTTTAGACTAGTCAGGCCTTGTGCATGGTGCCACAGTCTCTGTGGGTTCATATGTTCATCACTCCTGTTGTTTCTAGAATCTTTGGTTCCTCAATGTTTTCCATTCCTTCTGGCTCTTACACTCTTCTGCCTTCTCTTCTGCAGGAGTCCGTGACGCCCGAGGAGAAGAGTTTGAGGCAGACATCCGGTTTAGGACTAAGTGTTCTAAGGTTACCCACTCTATGTATATTATCCAGTTGTGGGTCTGTGTGCTTGTCCTCATCTGCTGCAGGATGAAGCTTCTCTGATTATGAGTAAGCAAGACACTGATCCATGAGTGTAACAGAATGTTGTCAAGAGTCTGTTTATTACTACATTCCTTTGTTTTCCCCTAGGTCCATGATGTTTCTAGGCTCAGGTTCCTGGCCACCCACACAGTTTCAGGCATGGATTCTATCTCCTAGAATGAGCTTTAAATCCAATCAGATATTCATTAGTTACCCCCAGAACTTTTGTGCCATTATTGCCCTAGCATACCGTTCAGGCTTGTCACCATTTTAGACTGAAGGGTTTGTATCTGGGTTGGTGTTTACATTTTTCTTCTAGTAACATTCAGAGTTCTTTCCAGTACCAGGAACGGTAGTCAGTAGAGGTGAAGGCTCTGGGTAGGCCCCAGATTGACTTCTTTGGTTGAAAGAATTATGTACCTGTTGTCTTCCCATCAGTTTGTGAAGAGCAAATAATTTTTCAAAGAGTAAATAAAGAATAATAAGAAAGTGATTGTGGTGGTTTGAATAGGAATGGCCCTCATAGACGCATGTGTTTGAGTGTTTGGCCCAAAGGGAGTGGCACTATTAGGTGATGTGGCCTTGTTGGAGTAGGAAGTGTGTCACTGTGGGGGCAGGCTTTGAGGTCTCCTATGCTCAGTCTATGCCCAGTGTGGCACACAGTCTCTCTTTGCTGCCTGCGGATCAAGATGTAGACCTCTCAGCTCCTTCTCCAGTGCTATGTCTGCCTGAATGGCCCCATGCTTCTTGTCCTGATGGTAATTGACTAAACCTCTGAACTGTAATCTAAACCCAATTAACTATTCTCCTTTGTGAGAAGTACTGTGGTCATGGTGTCTCTTCACAGCAATAAAATCTAAGACAGTGATAGTTGTGACAAAGGTCATGGATGCTATCAGCATCCCCCTCCTGCGCTGCCCATTTTGGATGGGGTCAGCTGCATGTTGTAAGCACAGGCAAGCCACACTGTGGGAAAAGATCTCTTCACACACCCAACATGGAAGGAATAGCTCATCACCCAGATACAGAAGGGTCTTAGAGTGGCTTCTCTGAACCTCGGCATCTTTCTCTGAAAACAGGAATGATGAAAGAGGATCATTATGATATTCAAAGTTCGGAGTAAGTTTCATGGCCCAAAATACAGTACTTGGGGAGTACTCTGGACCTGCAAAGAAAAACAAGTGGTTTCAAAATAATTAGTCATCTCCTTGTTTGTTTGTTTTTGTTGTTGTTGTTGTTTTATTTTGTTCTTTTGTTTGTTTTGTCACCATAGGAAATAAATAGTTCTTTACACAATCCAGCTAGTCACAATTTAGGGGGTCCATAGACCATCAAATCCTGTCATTCTTCTTGCTTTTCAACTCTTCCTTGAATGTGTTTAGAGTATTCAGACATTCTTCAGAGAGCAAAGGAAGAAAAGATGAGACAGGCTTGAGTTCTTGCTGATGAGTACGAAGAAAACCAAAGTGGGGCAGTAAAGGAATGGGTCTCCTCACCCTGTCATCCCTGTCACAAACTGGGTTCTTCTGAAAGCAGATGAGGACCAAGTTTCACATGTAGGATAAAGGGCAGTGCTTGGGAAAACAGCCTCAAAGAAGAGGGACCAGGACACCCTGGATAGAGAAGAAAGTCATCCTGCTTTGTGAGGCCACAGACAGCCTGAGATGACCTCAAAGGAGCTGAAATGTTACATCAGGGCAGTCCTGAGTTGGGCTGAACTTGGCCAGCCCTTACAGATGCACCTTAATCAGTCACTGGTCTCCTTCACTCAGCGAAGGGCATGGCCTTGGACAGAAGGCTGTCTGTCAGCAGGACTCCTGGCAGATGTAGTAGCAGCTTGAAGGAAGCTCCAGGTAGCTCATCACTGTGTATAGCACAGGCACACAAAGAACACTGTCTGAGCCTCCTGCCTCAGAGGCAATTAGCAAGCATGGCTCTGACCACAGGCCTCCTTCCATAGCATCTTTGTGATCTTGACTCCTATGTCTATTTGAGAAGTTTCCTTTCTGCATCTCGGCTTTGGGGAACATAGGTTGAAGCTGGTAGGCACAGACAGGGTCTACAGAAACCCAAACAACCAAGGCAGACTGTCTTTTAATATTTTTGTAGATTCTGAGCAGGCCATCTTGTCCTTAACTGGCTCTTCCAGGGGCAGTAGATCATGCTGAGATTTTGCTGAAATGCCTGGGCTCTGGCCCAACACTGCTCAGTACTTTGCTTCTTCCCTGAGCTTTCGTGAAGTTGGCATTCACAGGACAGAACTCCTGGACTGCCGCATCTGAGTTCCCTAATTTCAGTGCACTGCTCTGCTCTGGGCCAACAAACAGCTCTAGAATTCACATTGGAAGCAAGGTTGCCCACAGAAAAAGTTCAACCCTCTCCTCAGATGCAAGCTAGAGTTAGGCAGCTTGATTATCCTCAGTGTTGTACAGGGGAAAATCAGGTCAAGGGGATATCACAGTGAGACACGAAGGGAAAGAGAAGTGGTCAGAGCTGAGTCCCTGCGATGGAGTGAGGTGCATGGGAGTGGGGAGCATGGGAGTGGGGAGGAAGGGAGTGGGGATGAAGGGAGTGGGGAGCACGGGAGTGGAGAGGATGGGAGAGGGGAGCATGGGAATGGGGAGGATGGGAGTGGGAAGGATGGGAGTGGGGGGGAAGGGAGTGGGGAGGAAGGGAGTGGGGAGGAAGGGAGTGGGGAGGATGGGAGTGGGGAGGATGGGAGTGGGGAGGATGGGAGTGGGGAGGGTGGGAATGGGGAGGATGGGAGTGGGGAGGGTGGGAGTGGGGAGGAAGGGAGTGGGGAGGGTGGGAGTGGGGAGGAAGGGAGTGGGGAGGAAGGGAGTGGGGAGGATGGGAGTGGGGAGGATGGGAGTGGGGAGGGTGGGAATGGGGAGGATGGGAGTGGGGAGGGTGGGAGTGGGGGGGAAGGGAGTGGGGAGGAAGGGAGTGGGGAGGAAGGGAGTGGGGAGGATGGGAGTGGGGAGGATGGGAGTGGGGAGGGTGGGAATGGGGAGGATGGGAGTGGGGAGGGTGGGAGTGGGGAGGATGGGAGTGGGGAGGAAGGGAGTGGGGAGGAAGGGAGTGGGGAGGAAGGGAGTGGGGAGGGTGGGAGTGGGGAGGAAGGGAGTGGGGAGGAAGGGAGTGGGGAGGAAGGGAGTGGGGAGGAAGGGAGTGGGGAGGGTGGGAGTGGGGAGGGTGGGAGTGGGGAGGAAGGGAGTGGGGAGGAAGGGAGTGGGGAGGATGGGAGTGGGGAAAGAAGGGAGTGGGGGGGAAGGGAGTGGGGAGGAAGGGAGTGGGGAGGATGGGAGTGGGGAGGAAGGGAGAGGGGAGGATGGGAGTGGGGAGGATGGGAGTGGGAAGGATGGGAGTGGGGAAAGAAGGGAGTGGGGGGGAAGGGAGTGGGGAGGAAGGGAGTGGGGAGGAAAGGAGTGGGGAGGATGGGAGAGGGGAGGATGGGAATGGGGAGGATGGGAGTGGGGAGGGTGGGAGTGGGGAGGAAGGGAGTGGGGAGGAAGGGAGTGGGGAGGAAAGGAGTGGGGAGGATGGGAGTGGGGAGGAAGGGAGTGGGGAGGGTGGGAGTGGGGAGGGTGGGAGTGGCGAGGATGGGAGTGGGGAGGAAGGGAGTGGGGAGGATGGGAGTGGGGGGGATGGGAGTGGGGAGGGTGGGAATGGGGAGGATGGGAGTGGGGAGGGTGGGAGTGGGGAGGAAGGGAGTGGGGAGGAAGGGAGTGGGGAGGAAGGGAGTGGGGAGGATGGGAGTGGGGGGGATGGGAGTGGGGAGGGTGGGAATGGGGAGGATGGGAGTGGGGAGGGTGGGAGTGGGGAGGATGGGAGTGGGGAGGAAGGGAGTGGGGAGGAAGGGAGTGGGGAGGAAGGGAGTGGGGAGGGTGGGAGTGGGGAGGGTGGGAGTGGGGAGGGTGGGAGTGGCGAGGATGGGAGTGGGGAGGAAGGGAGTGGGGAGGATGGGAGTGGGGGGGATGGGGTGGGGAGGAAGGGAGTGGGGAGGAAGGGAGTGGGGAGGAAGGGAGTGGGGAGGGTGGGAGTGGGGAGGGTGGGAGTGGCGAGGATGGGAGTGGGGAGGAAGGGAGTGGGGAGGATGGGAGTGGGGGGGATGGGAGTGGGGAGGATGGGAGTGGGGAGGATGGGAGTGGGGAGGAAGGGAGTGGGGAGGAAGGGAGTGGGGAGGAAAGGAGTGGGGAGGATGGGAGTGGGGAGGAAAGGAGTGGGGAGGATGGGAGTGGGGAGGATGGGAGTGGGGAGGGTGGGAGTGGGGAGGAAGGGAGTGGGGAGGAAGGGAGTGGGGAGGGTGGGAGTGGGGAGGAAGGGAGTGGGGAGGAAGGGAGTGGGGAGGATGGGAGTGGGGAGGGTGGGAATGGGGAGGATGGGAGTGGGAGGGTGGGAGTGGGGAGGAAGGGAGTGGGGAGGAAGGGAGTGGGAGGAAGGGAGTGGGGAGGATGGAGTGGAGAGGATGGGAGTGGGGGGGATGGGAGTGGGGAGGAAGGAGTGGGGAGGATGGGAGTGGGGAGGATGGGAGTGGGGAGAAGGGAGTGGGGAGGATGGGAGTGGGGGGGATGGGAGTGGGGAGGATGGGAGTGGGGAGGATGGGAGTGGGGAGATGAGTGGGAGGAAGGGAGTGGGGAGGATGGGAGTGGGGGGAATGGGAGTGGGGATGAAGGGAGTGGGGAGGAAGGGAGTGGGGAGGGTGGGAGGGGGAGGGGAGGAAGGGAGTGGGGAGGAAGGGAGTGGGGGGGAAGGGAGTGGGAGGAAGGGAGTGGGGAGGATGGGAGTGGGGAGGAAGGGAGAGGGGAGGATGGGAGTGGGGAGGATGGGAGTGGAAAGGATGGGAGTGGGAAAGAAGGGAGTGTGGGGAAGGGAGTGGGGAGGGAAGGGAGTGGGGGAGGAAAGGAGTGGGGAGGATGGGAGAGGGGAGGATGGGAATGGGGAGGATGGGAGTGGGGAGGGTGGGAGGGAGGAAGGGAGTGGGGAGGAAGGGAGTGGGAGGAAAGGAGTGGGGAGGATGGGGTGGGGAGGAAGGGAGTGGGGAGGGTGGGAGTGGGGAGGGTGGGAGTGGCGAGATGGAGTGGGGAGGAAGGGAGTGGGGAGGATGGGAGTGGGGGGGATGGGAGTGGGGAGGGTGGGAATGGGGAGGATGGGAGTGGGGAGGGTGGGAGTGGGGAGGAAGGAGTGGGGAGGAAGGGAGTGGGGAGGAAGGGAGTGGGGAGGATGGGAGTGGGGGGGATGGGAGTGGGGAGGGTGGGAATGGGGAGGATGGGAGTGGGAGAGGGTGGGAGTGGGGGAGGATGGGAGTGGGGAGGAAGGGAGTGGGGAGGAAGGGGTGGGGGAGGAAGGGAGTGGGAGGGTGGGAGTGGCGAGGATGGGAAGTGGGGAGGAAGGGAGTGGGGAGGATGGGAGTGGGGGGGATGGGAGTGGGGAGGATGGGAGTGGGGAGGATGGGAGTGGGGAGGAAGGGGTGGGGAGGAAGGGAGTGGGGAGGGAAAGGAGTGGGGAGGAGGATGGGAGTGGGGAGGAAGGAGTGGGGAGGATGGGAGTGGGGAGGGATGGGAGGGGGGAGGGTGGGAGTGGGGAGGAAGGGAGTGGGGAGGAAGGGAGTGGGGAGGGTGGGAGTGGGGAGGAAGGGAGTGGGGAGGAAGGGAGTGGGGAGGATGGGAGTGGGGAGGGTGGGAATGGGGAGGATGGGAGTGGGGAGGGTGGGAGTGGGGAGGAAGGGAGTGGGGAGGAAGAGGAGTGGGGAGGAAGGGAGTGGGGAGGATGGGAGTGGGGAGGGTGGGAGTGGGGAGGAAGGGAAGTGGGGAGGAAGGGAGTGGGGAGGATGGGAGTGGGGAGGGTGGGAATGGGGAGGATGGGAGTGGGGAGGGTGGGAGTGGGGGAGGAAGGGAGTGGGGGAGGAAGGGAGTGGGGAGGGATGGGAGTGGGGAGGAAGGGAGTGGGGAGGAAGGGAGTGGGGAGGGTGGGAGTGGGGAGGAAGGGAGTGGGAAGGAAGGGAGAGGGGAAGGTGGGAGTGGGGAGGAAGGGAGTGGGGAGGAAGGGAGTGGGGAGGAAAGGAGTGGGGAGGATGGGAGTGGGGAGGAAGGGAGTGGGGAGGGTGGGAGTGGGGAGGGTGGGAGTGGCGAGGATGGGAGTGGGGAGGAAGGGAGTGGGGAGGATGGGAGTGGGGGGGATGGGAGTGGGGAGGGTGGGAGTGCGGAGGAAGGGAGTGGGGAGGGTGGGAGTGGGGAGGAAGGGAGTGGGGAGGGTGGGAGTGGGGAGGAAGGGAGTGGGAGAATGGGAGTGGGGAGGAAGGAGAGGGGAGGATGGGAATGGGGAGGAAGGAATGGGGAGGGTGGGAGTGGGGGAGGATGGGAGTGGGGAGGAAGGGAGTGGGGAGGATGGGAGTGGGGGGGATGGGAGTGGGGAGGGTGGGAGTGGGGAGGAAGGGAGTGGGGAGGGTGGGAGTGCGGAGGAAGGGAGTGGGGAGGAAGGGAGGTGGGGAGGGTGGGAGTGAGGAGGGTGGGAGTGTGACGGGAAGGGAGTAGGGAGGAAGGGAGTGGGGAGGAAGGTAGTGGGAGGAAGGGAGTGGGGAGGAAGGAGAGGGGAGGATGGGAGTGGGGAGGATGGGAGTGGGGAGGGTGGGAGTGGGGAGGGTGGGAGTGGGCAGGAAGGAGTGGGGAGGATGGGAGTGGGGAGGGTGGGAGTGGGAGGGTGGGAGTGGGGAGGAAGGAGTGGGGAGGATGGGAGTGGAGAGGGTGGGAGTGGGGAGGAAGGGAGAGGGGAGGAAGGGAGTGGGGAGGGTTGGAGTGGGGAGGGTGGGAGTGGGGAGGGTGGGAGTGGGGAGGAAGGGAGTGGGAAGGAAGGGAGAGGGGAGGGTGGGAGTGGGGAGGAAGGGAGTGGGAGGAAGGGAGTGGGGAGGATGGGAGTGGGGAGGAAAGGGAGTGGGGAGGAAGGGAGTGGGGAGGAAGGGAGTGGCGAGGATGGGAGTGGGGAGGATGGGAGTGGGGAGGGTGGGCGTGGGGAGGAAGGGAATGGGGAGGAAGGGAGTGGGGAGGGTTGGAGTGGGGAGGGTGGGAGTGGGGGAGGGTGGGAGTGGGGAGGAAGGGAGTGGGGAGGATGGGAGTGGGGAGGAAGGGAGTGGGGAGGGTGGGAGTGGGGAGGAAGGGAGTGGGGAGGATGGGAGTGGAGAGGGTGGGAGTGGGGAGGAAGGGAGTGGGGAGGGTTGGAGTGGGAGGGTGGGAGTGGGGAGGGTGGGAGTGGGGAGGAAGGGAGTGGGGAGGATGGGAGTGGGGAGGAAGGGAGTGGGGAGGAAGGGAGTGGGGAGGAAGGGGAGTGGCGAGGATGGGAGTGGGGAGGATGGGAGTGGGGAGGGTGGGCGTGGGAGGAAGGGAGTGGGGAGGGTTGGAGTGGGGAGGGTGGGAGTGGGGAGGGTGGGAGTGGGGAGGAAGGGAGTGGGGAGGATGGGAGTGGGGAGGAAGGGAGTGGGGAGGAAGGGAGAGGGGAGGATGGGAGTGGGGAGGATGGGAGTGGGGAGGGTGGGAGTGGGGAGGGTGGGAGTGGGGAGGGTGGGAGTGGGGAGGGTGGGAGTGGGGAGGAAGGGAGTGGGGAGGGTGGGAGTGGGGAGGGTGGGAGTGGGGAGGGTGGGAGTGGGGAGGGTGGGAGTGGGGAGGGTGGGAGTGGGGAGGGTGGGAGTGGGCAGGAAGGGAGTGGGGAGGATGGGAGTGGGGAGGGTGGGAGTCGGGAGGAAGGGAGTGGGGAGGAAGGGAGTGGGGAGGAAGGGAGTGGGGAGGAAGGGAGTGGGGGGAACAGAATGGGGGGAAGGGAGTGGGGAGGGTGTCATGGGGAGGATGTAGAGGCAGGAAGAACAGCTTGCATTTTCCTTTCCTGAGAGCCAAAGAGATGATGACACTAAAGAGTTCATTATTTTTCCTTTGCTCTGCTGATGTCATCCATTGCAGGAACTTAAGGGTAGAATCAGAGCAACTTTCATTTGACAGTCCTGGAGGGACAGCTTTGGGCATACTGCTGTAACAAGAATGTCACTCACTCAGCTAACATTTATCAGAATGCCAGGGGTTGTCTAAGACTGGAGCACGCTCAGCAACAGATAAGAGCCCATGTTCCCAGCCACTGGGCGATGTTGTCATTGCAGGTATACCTAGCACCTGAAAATTGAACTCCAAGATAGGAACATTGAACTTAAGCCTAAACACTTAGCCAAGGTGCCAGCCCGTCTATAACCTTCTACATCCTCAGTTTGTCTTTCTCTGTTTGACTTGCCATTGGTCAGAACGTGGAGAATTCTAGCTGTATTACGTGTGACATTCACTGAAGGAATACTGGAAATTTGGAAATTTCCAAGAATGGGGATGTCTGCATTGAGTGTCTGTTGAGAGAATGGAACAGTGGACCCCCCAGTTTGGAAGCAGCCTGATGTACCTTGCCATGCAGTCCTTCCCCTCTCTGTTTCCCTGCCCAATGCTTGACTTTTTTTTTTTTTTAAGCATGTATTTTCTTCATGACTCACTGAGAACTAGATCATGGGGCACGTGTAATCGAGGAGGTTGAGGTAGGCTTTGCTACACAATAGGACCCCAACCTCAATAATAACAAAAGAATCATTTTTCTTTTCTTTCTGCACGCCATAGCTCATGAAGGACCCAGAGTGTGAGGGGGCATCGGTGTATGGTAGACCTCTATTAGTGTTACTCACAATTCACTGCAGCATAGCTTACCCCTTCTGGACTGGCCCCACAGTCTGACTTTTGGCTTCTTGCATCCCCTCTGAGTACTCCTCTGGAAATGTCTACTGGCTTCCTCTTAGCTCTGTGAGTGCATTGCGTTTCCCGCCTGCTCTCTCATTCTTTCTGTTTGGATGGCTTTGTCCCCTCTGTTCACTGGGCTGTGATGACACCATCCTTCAGGTCTCAATTTGAGCATCACCTCTATTTAAAAAAAATCTGCAGGAAAGCCCTAAATTAAACTACAGTTATGTTGAGTACCTTAGAATTTGTTGAGTGGAAAATGGATGAGTGATGTGATTTCTCCTCATTTTCTCAAGGCTACTGTTTAGCTTTGTCAAAAAAAAAAAAAAAAAAAAAAAAGCTTGTTTCTACATTTGTATGAAATACAACCCATTATTTGTGGAGATTATATCTCATCTGACATTTTATAATCTGAATATCCTGAGCTGGTGGTTAGTGATTTGATTCAATTGATTGCCAGCAGAATGAAATTTAACGCACGGAACAAAGAGAGTCTTTGACTTTGGTCAGCTGTGAAGAAAAGGAGACATGAGTGGAAACAATGACAGGAAATCAATACGGGGATAATCGCTAGGAGCAGCGCAGTGGAGGAAAGACCCATGCTTATGTCAGCTATGTCACTGTTGCAAATGCTTCTAGATGGTTTACAAAGCAGCCCGTTCCTAAGGAACATCAAAGTTCGTCCTAAAGCGAGGGTGAGTCTGTACGGCCTGCTAATTTGCTCTGAGAAACAAAGGCTCAGAGACATTTTCATTGTCTTTGCTGTTGTTTGTGAAATTGTTGAAATCCCCATAGTCTCCCTGGGCCTTTACATCTTAGATGTAGACTTTTAGAAGATATTGTATTTTAGGAATTCTCTCCCCGCCTCCCTGCTGCACCGTGTGTATGTGTGCGTGTTGTGACTGGGGGTATACATGTGTGTATCATAGTGGTAGAAGCCAGGGATCAACTTCAGGTACCCTGCCTAACTTTACCTTACTTTACCTTAAGGTTATTAGTGTCTCTCAGTCGGCCTGGAACTCACCAAGTAGGCTGAGCCCTGTGTTTCCAGCTGTCTCTGCCTGTACTGGGATTATAAACACAAGTAGCTATGCCCAGCTTTTTTTTTTTTTTTACAAGGGTGCTGGGGATTGATTTCAGGTTCTCACACTTGTATGACTGCACTTGATTAACTGAACCATTTCTACAGGCCCTGTTTACCTTACTTATGTATTGGGTTTTTATTTGCTTGTTTTAGTTTCTTACATAATCGAGAGATTAACCTTATGCCAGATGAAGAGCTAAGAAATGTTTTTCCTCATTCTGTAGGTTGCTGCCTCCTCACTCTCTTGATAGTTTCCTTCTCTGTGCAGAACATTTTTAGTCTTATGTAATCCCATTTAATCATTTTTGCTTTTGTTTTGTGTGCTTGATTTCTGACCCCAAAATTATTTCTAATCTTGTGGTTTAAAGGCTTTCCTCTGCATTATTTTTCTAGTAGCTTCAAAGTTTCAAGGTTTACCTTGAGGTTTTATATATAAATACACCCCTCCCTGCACAGCACAGTACAGAGTCCATGATTTCGATAGTGTATGCACTTGGAACACTTTCACAAAATAAACCTTGATTTTATAAAGATCACTAGAGGCAATGGAGTCTAGAAACATATAAAAATATAGTTAAGTGACAGGAATGAGTTCTGGTGTTCAAAACCATGGTTCATATGCCATAGAGTTTAAAATACAATTCAAATGCTGGGCTGTGGTGCCACATGCCTTTAATCCCAGCACTCGGGAGGTAGAGGCAGGTGGATCGCTGTGAGTTCGAGGCCAGCCTTGTCTACAAAGCAAGTACAGGACAGCCAAGGCTACACAGAGAAACCCTGTCTCAAAAACCAA
This sequence comes from Acomys minous, assembly GCF_964271855.1. Classification (NCBI taxonomy): domain Eukaryota; kingdom Metazoa; phylum Chordata; class Mammalia; order Rodentia; family Muridae; genus Acomys; species Acomys minous. Next base: position 30,106,787 of record NC_140490.1, read on the forward strand.
AAAACAAACAAACAAAACATTTCAAACTCCTTGTTTTGGCTTATAGGATAACTCAACTTTCCCTCTGCTCTACAACTATCATGTGTCCCTGCACACCAGGCCTGAGGCCATGCTACTGTAAAACAAGGGTTCTTGTCCACTCACATTACCACCTTCCCCAAATTCAAGTGTCCGTTTAAACACTCTCCACAGGACTGAAGCCTTTTTTCTGAAGATCCTACATAAAATCATTCCCAACTATCACTATACTATGTTACTATTACCATAACTTTCTGATGCTGTCATGGCACTTTCTGAGCATCCATCTTAAACATTAATTAGAAACTGTATTAATGTTGTTTGTACATTACGCCAGCATTAGTTCTGTTGCTCCTTGCTCAAATTCAGCCTCCGATGAGAACACAAACTGCGCCTTGTATTCCGAGCATGGAGTGGTTCAAAGGCTCAGCATATACTATATGACTAACTCAGCGAATACAGCCACATTTCACCTGCTTTCCTAAATGGCAAGTCCCTGAAGACAACTGCTTGGCAGATTGATCACAGCCGTGCTGATATTTATTTACACAATGTTCATTCACTCTGGAGAAAACACTTGCATACCATAGCCATGCTTTTTTTCCCAAGATGTTTTAAATGAAGAATTTGCAAGTGGCTGTGAACTAACTGCTCCTGGAAATTCTCAAGGCTAATCATAGCGGGGGCAGATTAATTCCTTCCCTCAGCTATTCATCCACTTGTTAGGACAGGTTTGGGGGCTTTAAGATATATAAAGAGTGCTGAACAAGAGGTGAGTCACACAAGAAACCACTGCCTAGATCATGGAGGGGTGACAGTCCCCAGTTGCAGTACTGACAGATCCTCCCTGACATCCACCCCATGGCTATGCCTCCTGTTGGCTGTTTCAGCAAAGGATTGGTCACAGGAAAGGCCTCAAAGCCCCGTCTTCTGTTTTTGATGCAGCACTTTCTAACATGTAGCCTCACTCATGGATGTCACGGTGGCTTTCCCAAAACCTTCCTCAAACTTTGTTAAGGCCTGATGCTCTCATGCTATGTCCTGTTTGATCATTTTTGTCAACTTGGCACAAGCTAGGGGAGGGAACCTCAACTAAGAAAATGCCTTCATAGGAGTGCCCTGTGGGCAAGACTGCAGCATTTTCTTCTTGATTGGTGACAGAAATGTGATGCTCAGCTGTTTGTGGGAGGTGCCACCCTTGGGTAAGGGATCTTGGAACAAACAAGAAAGCAAAACCATCTAGGAGGAGCAAGCCAGTGGGCAGCACTCCTCTGTGGCTTCTGCTTCAGTTCCTGCCTCCAGGTTCCTGCCTTGAGTTTCTGCTTTGCCTTTCTCCCTCAAAGGACTAAAATCAATAAACCTTTTTCTCCCCAGGTTGCTTTTGGCCATTGTATTTCCTGTAGCAATAGACACCCAATTTGAACAGGCCCCAAACTGATTCTCTCCTTCATAAGTGTCTGACCCACATAGGTCTCAATGCTTTCTCCACCGTATTGCACTCTTCTTCTTCTTTATCCTTCCAATCAACCTTCCGCACAGGACTACAAATGAACCCAGACACCCCCTTTGAGATAAGCCAATCACAGATTCAAATTTAAATATAGGTCTTTATAAGTAATCCACGCGAAAACTAAAGATTCTTAACATTTAAACTTCCTTGGCATCACAACAAATCTTCTGGCACGCATCAACCATGGTTTTTCTTCCTTCCTCCCTCTCTCCTTTCCTCCCTCCCCACTCTCCCTATCTCCATCTCTTCCTTCCTAACTTCCTTTCTTCCTTTTTAGAAAACTTAGCTGGGTCACTCTACGTTGCCTGCTTGTCCTGGAACTTACCCTGTAAACCAAGATGGCCTTGAACTCCTCTGCCTGACTCTGCTTCCATAGTGCTTGGGTTAAAGGTGTGTGACACCACAACCTGCAACTTTCTACTGTGACTTTCCAAATGTGACTGAGGACCTTTGAAATATACTGATGATGTTTCCCCATCCAGGTCTGGAGTACAACTTGAGTTTCAAGGCACCAAGGCAGATTCTGATGTTATTCAGGCTTAAGAACCCAAGGTCTTCATGGCATGAGGAGCAGCTCACCTTAGAAGAACTTCTGATTCCTCCTGGCTTTGCTTTTTGGCAGGTTTTACAGACCTATACATCAGTGTTTCTGCTGCCCAGTGCACCAGGGCAGCAAGACCTACTCTAGCCCCATAGTCACAGTTTTCTTTTCTTTTCTTTTCTTTTCTTTTCTTTTCTTTTCTTTTCTTTTCTTTTCTTCTTCTTCTTCTTCTTCTTCTTCTTCTTCTTCTTCTTCTTCTTCTTCTTCTTCTTCTTCTTCTTCTTCCTCTTCTTCTTCATCTTCTTCTTCCTTGGTTTTGTTTTTTGAGACAAGGTTTCTCTGTGTAGACTTGGCTGTCTTGGACTCGCTTTGTAGACCAGGCTGGCCTTGAACTCACATCAATCCTCCTACTTCTACCTCCCAAGTTCTGGGATTAAAGGCATGAGCCTCGCCTGGTTTACAGTTTTCTATCTAGACCTAAAAGGCAAGTTTTTATTATCTATTTCTCATAACCAAGTGAAACAACGAATATTAAACATACTGAGGGCCTATGAAAATACCAGTATAATGCCTGCTTTGCAAGCATATGGGACTGAGTTCGGATCCTCAGCACCGACATAAAAGCTAGGTGTGAATGTATGAATCTTTAAAGCTAGTGCTGGGGTAGGCGAAGATGGGCAGGTCCTCAAAGCTCATTGGCCAGCAAGTCTAGAGAACTGGGGAGCTCCAGATGCAGTGAAAAAGCCTATCTCAAACGTTAAGGTAAAGAATGAGGGTGCAAGACACACAGCACCCGGTTTTGGCCTCCACACACCTTCACACACATGTGTAACATAAACTACACATAAAGACAAAATTGCTGAAATTACTTTTGAGTTACTAATGATGCTTGTGCACTGTGTACCTTGACAGATACAAATCTACAAATATGAAGTTGGACTAATGATTTGGGGTAAGGATGCCCCAGGAGGCAGGCGCCATCTCATCTTGTTTGTGCATTTGATAATATTAGTTAACTTGGTTTTATTCTTATAGCATCTCACAGTAAAAGGCATTCATTTCCCCAAGATCAGCTAGACTCATTATTCGAGCCTCTTGGGTATTTACACATGCATCAGGGGTTCCATTTAAATTGCAGATGATTCCATTTCAAGGAAGAAGCAGAAAGTTGAGGCATAGTGGGGGATGGCATAAGTACCTGCGTTTCTCAGGTCCACCTCAGGTAACTGCTAGGCAAGCCCAGGTGCACTCTCATTTCCTCATGGCTGGAACCTGAACCCAGGCCCAGGTAAATGACAATGCCTTCCCCTTTCCTGTGTTGGTCTCAGTTAATCATACATCCATTTTAACACCAGATCCATCCCACTCAAAATGACCACGGGATTGAAAATCACTTATCAGGAGATTGTGCACATTACAATGAAAATATTTTTAAATGCATTTGGGATGCAGGTCAAAGACAGAGAATATTCAGCAGTTGATGAGTTTCTAAGAAAACAAAGCTGATATTCCTCATTTGTCTGTAAAGTTCAGACAGCAGCATAGTTATCATTTTCATTATGGGTCTCTGGGCTCTACGTTAAACCTATTTTATGCTTCATGTTTCTCGTGTGGATCTTGAAATACCTCCCCACCTGTTCTCCTGCCTTCATCCTTCCCTTACTTTGTGACTAACACAGCCATACTGCCCCAGCAAAGTGCTCTTTCTGAAACGCTACATTGTTCGCTGTTTAATAACCTCCAATACTGCATTCCTTCATGGCTTTCTACCTGCAGTGGGATAGCCTGAATTGGGATAGCCTGTAGACCTGCAGAAGCACTAAAATCACGGAGTAGACTCGAAATGAAGAATCTCCAGTTCTGCTCTGGGCCTGCTGAATCAGAAGATGCATCTTAGTAAGAACCTGCATAACGTGTCTCCAGAGTAACATGTCTATAAGCATATGGCCCTGAGTTTAGATTCCCCTGGCTGGCAAAGCTCTTCGTGAGTTGCTTCCTAACTCTCCGTACTACTTCCCACTCACCTTCAGCACCTGAAACTATCCATAGTATAAACCCTGGGAGGTCCCACTTTCCTCCTTACAGATGTTCCTTGTGCTTGACACATCCTGAGTATCCTCCCGAGGACTGTCCTGAATCTTTCCAAGGGAAACACATGCTCTCTCTTCTGAAATCCTTCTATGCAATATAACTACAGTGTTGTGGTTGAGTTTTGTTGGCCTACCTTATTAGATGGTGAATTAGTCAGGGATTTCTAGAGAAACAGAACTTAAAGAATGAACACATACTCATCATATATACACATGTGTCTCTCTGTGTGTGTGTGTGTGTCTGTCTGTCTTTCTGTCTGTCTGTCTACCAATGGAATGCTGAAATCCCCAGTACTTGTTCAGTTTGCAAGATTGATGTCGCATTTGGCCTTCAGTATGCTCTAATGCCAGTGAAGAAATGAATGTTCTGGCAATAGTACGAACAAGTAGGCTAAGAGACCAAGTGTCTTTCTCCCATGTCTCTTATGGAGGTTGCCAAAAAAAAAAAAAAAAAAAAAAAAAAAAAAGCCTAAAGGTGAATCTTTCCACTCAAAAGTTCCATATTAAAAGAGGATCTTCCCATTCAAATGATTTAAGTAAGGAAAACAATCCCTCACAGGTGTGCCCAGCCTTTTGAATTTTGGTTAATTCCAGACACAGTCAAGTTGACATCCAAGAGCAGCCACACAGATGGTGACTATGTGGAAAGCACAGCCTGCATTTGTTTGTAATGTTTGCATCTGCTGTATAGCACAATCTCTGGAATAGAGTGGAGCAAAATAGGTACTCAATATATAGTGAATATCCTTGAATACTCAGGACACGTGATGTTTAAGGACTCAACAGATGCTGTAAGTTTTGTCTTGACATGCTTCAAAAGTTGATGTGATAAAGGTCTAGTGCTCACACTGGACATTGGTAGGAGTTGGTAGAAGCTTTTGGGTGATTGTAAACAATTCTGACAGCACACACACCCCAAGTATGGCAAGGCAGAGATTGTCTAGACTCTTGCAGAAGGATGCCACATTTATTTTTCCTGTTGTTCTGATAGAATACACGACAAGAGGACTGGAGAGATGGTTCAGTGGTTGAGAGCACTGGCTACTCCTCCAGAAGACACATGTTTGATTCCCAGCACCTATCTGGAAACTAATAACCATCTGTAATTCAGGTTCCAGAAGATCAGATGCCTGCTTCTTGCCTCTGCAAGCACAGCACACATGTGGTACATAGACATACATTCAGGCACAACACCAATACATATAGAATAAAATGTAAGAATATTCTTTTAAAAAGTACTTGGAGAAAAGTAACTTAAAGGAGAAAGGCCTTATTTTGATTCATAGTCCAATGCTATACTCCATCATGGCAGGGAAGGCATAGCGGAGGCAGAGAGAGAGATGAGTTCTAGTGATCAGCTCAAGTTCTTTATAGTAAGGGTGGGTCTTCCCACCACAATATGTTAGTCAAAAATAGTCCTTCACAGATGTGCCCAGAGGCCAACTTAATAGACATCATCCTTCACAGGTATGCCCAGAAGTCTGTCTCCTAGGAGATTCTATACCTTGTCAAGTTGACAACATTCAGCATCACAGCAGGCAAATTTATTGAACATGACATAAAATGGATAAGAGGATACAGTGAGACCCAAGTGCACTTCTCCCTTCTTCCTTCCCCACTTCCGTTCGAAGTGATTAACAGTTTCACTCTGCTACACTCACATCAGGATGTAATGGTTTGCCCAAAGCAGAAGTCAGATGATTGTAGAGTGACAGCTCCAAACCATGCCAATATCAAGATTTCTTCTTGATTATTAGTTGATTATCACTGTAGTTATTTATAGCAACAGAAAGCTGACTAACACAGAATTCCCCAAATCAGGGTCACTACATATGAATTTTAGACCTTCCATGACTTCTCTCACTTTTTATGGCCACTTCCTCTTGTAATGAAGTATAGTTAGTCTTTCTATGTGCACATTAATTTTTTTGTTTTTTTCTTCTTGTTTCTTACAAACTATACTCATTCCTTGACCCCAAAATTAAACATGGCTTATGAGGTCAGAGGTGAGGTATGAAAACATCTCAGATAAGGCTGGGGTTGATGGCACTAATCTTAGCTACTTAGGTTGATACAGGAGGATTACAAGTTCAAGGCCAGCCTGGGACATGGAATAAATTGAAAGAGAGCATTGGAAAAGATACCAACTTTAAAAAAAGAAAAAAGGGAAAAAGAGGCCTGGGGAAATGGCTCAGTGGTGGACTGTTAGCCTAGAATGTGTGAGGCCCCAGACTTGATGTCCAGTACCGTGTAGGACACCACCCACAGGAAAGAAGCTGACTGGTTATTAATCAGCAAATTAACCAGCTATAGCCTCCAATACAACTATGCATGACTAATATGCCTTCTATGGATGTGTTTCATTTTACATTTTGTGTGTTCTTGTTTTAAAGTTAATGTTTTTGTTATATGTGAATTATAAATAATTATGCATCCCACTGTGTTTTCACTCCTGTATATAATGTCACTTGCATTACGCTTTCTTGTCCCCTCCTTTCCTGTCTATTTTCCGAACAAGTTCCCCTCTGCTTTATTGACATTTGTCTTCTCACATATGTAAATCCCAATAAGTTATCTGTATGATCACGAATGAAAGATTATTCACAGGACCATGGGCACCTTAGTACGAAAGCAACCTCAGTGCCCTGGCAACCATTAGCTGTCTATAGGCAATCAGAAAGGGAAGCCTTGTGAGTCAGAGATTTGTTTCTGTGCAGGTTTAGACAGCATTGTCCCTGATAGGTGGAGTTCACTGGGCAATGACTGGAACCACTAAATGAAATGATGCTTATTATAGTGTCATGTCACAAAAGACTGGCTTTATCCAGTCAGTACTAATACTAAGAAGGCAGAGGCCATACATCTCCTGACAGCCATTGAGATTAACTTTTTTCTTCCCCAAAATAGCATGTCGAGCTATGAATAGTCGTTCCATAATGCTTTGGGACATGAGCATCCTTCATCTCTTTTCAGGCCAGCCTCTCATAAGTACAGAGAAGATATGTGGCAACTAGGACCACACACTTCAAGAGAATAAATACTGGAATCTGCTGGTCAACTACTTCACCAAAACCAAAACACTTAACTTTGCTTTCCTTTCTTTCCCCAGAAACTGGCATGCTTTGTGAGTGTGTAGATTGTCTAGAGATTGAAGTAAAACACACTGGTCATAAAGGCTGATTGGAGGAGGATTGGAAGTGATGTGTAAATTCATGCCATAAGCTATTGATTGTGGGATGACTATATTAAACTGTTGCTGGCTCCCAAATGAATGGGACATTACTTTATTCCGAGCATACAGTGGCATAACAATGTATAATACTGACTTTGAATGTGTTGCTGATACATTTCTAAAGCAGATTGTTTATCCCAGCTATTTTGGAACTTTTTACAGCTCTCGGCACCCATAGGAAGGGGTTAATATTTCTCTTACATCATAGTCCCAAAGCATACATGGCAGCTTGGATGCAATAATAACTCCTCAGACATGGCTAATTTGCCATCAGGGAGATTAGAGAGATAATACTTAATGAGAAAATGCACAACCAGTCTGCATGTGTTCTTTTTAGAGCCTGTCCAATTCACAGGAGACAAAAGCTCTCTCAACATAAAAGTGTTTGGGGGAAGTAAAAAGCTGCAGCATGAAAGCTACCAGCAGAATAGCCTTCACTGAGGCCCGTGCTGCCACCTGCCCTGCATCCTCTATATCACCCCGACGAAAACCCTGCTGGAGCGTGAGTCAGGAGGAAAGAAACCTCATCTCCTGTCAATATAAAATAGTATTCTGAAAATCTTGACTCAACTGTTTTGGCTTCTTTCTCAGCATCTTTGCTGTTTTCAATTACGTGTCCAAAATAGCAGCTCAAATTGCCAGAGGGGATGTCTAAAACGGGAGAGCTGTATTATAAATGATTTTCTTAATCAAGAATAAGGAAGGGAAAAGGGAAAGCTCATTGACCTGAGGGAAAGCCCAGTGACAACTGCCTGCTCTGTTTAAAATCTAGGAGAAATTACTTGGGCCAACTTACTGAGGGCATAAAAACATTGTGAAGAACGTCTAGTTTGCCTTCCTAACTGTGTTCATCGGCTGTTTCTGTTTGCTGCATCCAAAAACCTTGAGCAACATAAGGGAGAAACTAAGGTATATCGGTTTATTGATGTCACCCCACTTCATCGTGTGTGTGTGTGTGTGTGTGTGTGTGTGTGTGTGTGTGTGTGTGTGTGTATGTGTGTGTGTGTATGTGTGTGTGTGTGTGTGAGAGGGGGGGGGACATCAGCTACTAAAAGATATTACATAAATATTGATTTTGACGTTTTTTTCATGTCAAGGGGGAGCCCAATTTTCTATTTCAAATTAAACTGCACAGTAGTTGGTGCTGAGAAAGAGTTTGTGATGAAGATTTTTATTGGGATAAATAGGATGTGGGTCGGACAGGGGAAAAAGTCAGTCATACAGGGTCTCCACAGGATGAGCCAAGTGAGGAGGAAACTTGGAAGCGCATCTCACATCTCATGTGTTAGAGTTTCACATGCAGGAGACATCCTAGTACTGTATAAATCTCCCCTGGTCCATTGCAGGATTCAGCTTTCCCACACAGTGCAGGACTGTAGTGCAGAGCCTCTGTGCAGATGGTAACTTTGAAACAACTGGAGGTGGGGCTGTCTTCTGACTTTGTGCTGAGCAGCTGAGCAGCAAGAGCATCCCCCAGGGAATAAGGCGTTGGTTCATTTGCCTGTGTGCTGTAGCTGCTATAATCTATCTGTTCTTCTCTAGTGAAGACAAGACAAAAGACAAGACCTGGAGAAGCAGTTCTTTCTTGGCAGAGTGAATCAGAGAATCTCTGGATGTGCAAATAAAGAGCACACAGTTCATTTAGACTCGATAATGAGAGATGTGATCTATTCTTTACGTTAAGAGGAAGGGTGTTTGTTCTGAGTAAAAAATTGTAAAAACAGAGGTGGTCAAGAAGTTTTGACCTGAATTCTAATGCCTAAATTAGGAAAAATGATTAAAGGATGCACTTATTTTGTAGTATCAAGATACAGACATGAAAGCAGAGATCACCTGCTCATAAACAGTGATGTCACTAGTGTCTATCACTCTACACTCTTGGCAGACACACCCTTTATAGCCACCTGCATGTGTTTGTCCAGTAGACTTTATTTGAAAGGCCAAGTTCACTGCTTGAGTTAAAGCAAGACCACAATATAGTTAGTGATAAGATTGTAGAGCATAGATGTAGCCCAGAAACCGTGGGGGGAAGCACCCAGAAGAGACTCAGAGTTCTGTGAAAAATGGCCTGTTAAGAATTTAAGGCCAGGTATAGTTGTGAATAGCTTTAATCCCAGCATGTGGGAAGGCGAGTGGTAGAGGCAGGTGGATCTCTATTAGTTCAACGTCAGCTTGTTCTTCATAGTTAACTCCAGCACATCCAGTGATCCATAGTGAGGGTCTGTATAAAAAGCAGACTAAAAAACAAAGAAAACAACAAAAAGAACAAATGACTGGGACCTTCCCAACTAACCCCAGAAATGATCTTGTCTGCTCAAGGTATATTTGTTTATACATCTAATTTTCATACCAATCAGTGGATCAGTGCAATGATCTCATGTGAACCAGATCCCTAGCCAACACTAACTGAGCACATGTGTGCACCCATAGCTCACCTCTAACTTTTGTGGAGTGCCCTCATAGGAATTCTAGTCTGAACATGCTCCCCGCACCAACTGAGCCTCCAGAAGAGGTTTCATGAGAGTCAGAGAATGAAAACTAAGTTACACATGTCGTTCACACAAAACAAAAAGAAAGACAAACATTTGTCTGGGAGATTACACACAACAAAAAGTCATAAAACCAAAAAACAAACAAAACAATGCTGGGAAGTCTAGAAGATAAAATGAACTCCTTGAACATTCTTTAATAGTGACTACCAAGAGAGCTTAAATTGTCTCATAGTAAAGAATAAAGGGAACCCTCCCTCCCTCCCTCCCTCCCTCCCTCCCTCCATCTCTCTCTCTCCCTCTCTCCCTCTCCCTCTCTCTCCTCTTAATCCTAGAATAAAGGAACAGGCCAATCCAGTTTTATAGGTGAGCAAAATGAGAATCTGTCAGGCTGGACAATTTGCTTGATGTCATACCCATAGTAACTGGAGGAGCCAGGACTTAAGGCAAGAGATTAGCTCCAGAATAGAGGTTCTCACAAAGATGCCCTGTCATTGTTTGTTTGTTTTGTTTGTGTATGTGTATGCATGTACATGTGCATCTGAGTGTGCGTGTGTGTGTATGTGTGTGTGTGTGTGTGTGTATGTGTGTACGTATAATTGACTAATCCATATCAAGTAAAGAATGACCACATTTTTGAGAGGAGAATGGTTTTTATACCCATAAAGATCCAAATGTAGACTCTCTGAACTGCAAGCAAGGGGTGTAGCTCTGACCAGCCTTGGTAGCAGTGGCCTCCCTGCTTTCTGCATCCACAGCACCTCTACCTTCTTGGGGTGCTTAATGTTGGCAGCACCAGTGATTCTGATCTAGAATTAGAGGCCAGGATGGATAAACTCACCATTCTCTTTCCTGTTCAGGGACTGCTCTGTTCTTTTAATTGGAAATTTCAAGATGCTTAACGCGAAATGTGCAGCCTCCTTGAAAAATCTTCACTCTACTAGGATGTCAAGGGAGAAATGACAAAAGAAAGCTTTAAAAATTCTGAATGCAGACACACATGCATTTCTATCCAATTTTATGATTGTCACAAATATGAAAGGTACTTAAGACCATAAGATGCTTTTTCAGGTATTTCTAGCCTGCCTGAGATTTGGCCAAAGTCTCATTTTTAACTCTATCACTTGATCCCGGGACAATTGTATTCTGCTTTGAAAACCCAGGAAAAGGTCATTTCCTCACTTGCTAAAATTTCATCCCATGAACCTTGCTTTCTATGTAGCAACACAAGTAAAATGGCGACCCTGGGGGAAAAGCACTCGGGAAGAGCGACACCAGTGTGAAGGCCTCAAGCTCCTGGGCTGCATTTTGGCTTTGACATTGTGTTGGTTGCTGTCTCAGGTCTGAAGTTGTTGCCTCTGAACTTGCTGCTGTGGAATCTTTATTTACTTCTACCTTTAGAAAGTCAATTTGTTCTAAATTAATCAGAAGGTCGAAATGTTTTGTAAATATGCTTGTGGCATAAGATTTAGACAGCACATGAAAATGCAAAATTAAACCCAGCCACATTTCCACTCTTTAGAGGCTGCTGTCTTGGAAGTTTTCTTTTCATGCTTATTTTTAGTGTCAAAGTTTATCAAGTTTATGATAAATTTGTCAATACAGTCTTATATACAGTTTGTCTACAAATGACCTTTAGAAAATATCTCTGGATATTTACACCTAAAAGGAGCAATCAGAGAAATTCTTGGCTCACAAGTATGCACGTTACTGAGTTCTCATATTTCCCCTTGTGACCAGTAAATGTCCCACAGTACAGAACATTGGCATGCCTGAAAACCAGCCCCATCTCATGCCTGGAGCCTTCCTAACTTCCTACTCTGCAGACTGATTGGTCTGGGTTAGAACTTCATACACATGGGATTAGGCAGTGGGCATTTTTTCCTGTTTAGGTTTTCTCCGACAACCATGTGTAGCAGCTCTCTTTGTTCTAGGAAAGAAGCATTTTAGAAATACTTGGTGAGAAGAGCAATGTTGGTGGATAACCTGTAGATCATTAAAGTGACCTTTGGCATCTTCCAGTGAAGCAGTGCTTTTCAGAATTCCATAAAACCCTAATAATGTAATGAGTTATTGTGATACACATTAAAGTAAATATGTTACAGCTTCCCTGATCTCTTTAGCATTCATTAAATAATAGCCACAAATGACAGTTGCTCAGAGCAGGACCTGACAGAACTGTTTTCAGGCCATAACACACATGACCACATGACCTATTTACACACACACACACACACACACACACACACATACACACACACGGCATCAGAGTGATGTTTTCATTGGAGTGGAAGGTAAAAAGTATGGTAGGGCCCTTCCATGCTGGACTCTAATGGTTCATAGGTATCTGGGGCTCCCAAGAGTCCCTCAGACTGGAGTGGTTCAAGTTTAAAAGAGCTTGCTTTTTTTGAAGGTATGCTAAGAGCAAAATGAGCAAACTTTGGAGTTAGACACAGCAAATAAATGAACTTGCAGAAGTTCCCTTTTCTGGTTATTTCCAGGGCACTCCTGACTGACAGCTGTACATGTAAATGGGACACAATGCTGTGTGTGTCTCAGGACACAATACACTTTATCAGAATTACCTCAGACATTTATCATTTTAAACATTGAGAACACTCAAAATCATTTTCCTAGATGTTCTGAAAAGATGATACATTATTATTAGCTATAACAGCCCTACCACCAAGGAGTGGAATAGCTGGGTCTTGAGGAAGCCCTATTCGCATTTTTCTGAGATAGCACCAGATAGATTTCCAAAGTGGCTGTACTAGTTTGCATTCCCACCAGCAATGAAGGAGTGTTCCTCTCTCTCCACATCCTTGCCAGCATGTGGTGTGTCGCTTGAATTTTTGATCTTAGCCATTCAGATGGGTGTAAGATGGAATCTCAAGAGTTGTTTTGATTTGCATTTCCCTGATGACTAAGGAAGTTGAGCATTTCTTTAAGTGTTTCTCAGCCATTTGATATTCCTCTGTTGAGAATTCTCTATTTAGTTCCAAGCCCCATTTCTCAATTGGGTTATTTGGTTTGGTGGTGTTTAATTTCTTGAGTTCTTTATATATTTTGGATGTTAAACCTTTAAACCCCTACCCAAATCTAGCCAATGGACAGGACATTCTCCACAGTTGAATGGAGAGTGGGGTATGACTTTCCCACGAACTCTGGTGCCTCATATTTGACCATGTTCCCTGGATGGGGAGACCTGGTGGCACTCAGAGGAAGGATAGCAGGCTACCAAGAAGAGACTTGATACCCTATGAGCATATAAAGGGGGAAGAAGTCCCCCTCAGTCACAGTCATAGGGGAGGGGAGTAAGGAGAAAATGGGAGGGAGGGAGGAATGGGAGGATACAAGGGATGGGATAACCATTGAGATGTAATAAGAATAAATTAATAAAATAAAATTAAAAAACAACAACAACAACAACAAAAAACAGCCCTACCACCAACAAATTCTGGTCTGTGCCCTGCCTAACTCACTCTGTGGTCTCTGACCAACACTTGGCCCCCCACCCCCAGCCCCTTCCCTGTACATTTGCTTCTCACCTGCAGCCTCTAGTGACTACAAAACCACCCTCTGGTTTTTTTGAGTGGTATAGTTTCATATATAAGTGAGATCATATGATGCTTGTTGCTTTGTGCTTTTGTCATTTAATGTAATATCCCATGTGTCTATTTGGCTTTTCACAAATACAAGGATTTTCTGTAGTTTTCCAAATAGTACTTATTATAACCACGATTCCTTCAAATCAACAAATGCAACTCATCACTTTAACAGAAGGAAAGACAAACCAGGCACAGAGGTGCACACCTGTAATCCCAGCACTCTGGGAGGCAGAGGCAGGTGGAGCTCTGTGAGTTTGAGGCCAGCCTAGTCAACAAAGTGAGCCCCTGTCTTAAAAACAAAAAAGAAAAACAGAAAAAGAAAGTAAAAGACAGAAAGAATAAAACTACAAATTAAAAAAAAAAATGAAGGACAGACCTCTGTGATTTTCTTAGCACAGACAGAGAAAGAATTTCCAGAAAGGCAACATTCCCTCACTACACAAGTCTCAACATATAAGGCCTAAAGAGAAAATACCTCAGCACGATAAACTCCAGACATGAGGAGACTAAAGCTTATATCATACTTACTTTCCCTGTGATGTAGTTAAGTGCATTAAGATAAGCATGGTCACTTTTTACCAGTTCTTTTCAGAACAGAACTAGGAAGAACAATCAGAAAAGGGGTTAAGTTGGCCACTCAGACCACTGATCCCCAGGGAGTGCCCTTGGCAGGAAGGCAGCTTCTACAACCTTTCTCCTTCCTTTGCAGAATCAGCATTTTTAAACCTAGGAAAAATTAACTTGCATTTTTATGTAAGTAATTATGATATTAATTGGAATGTGAAAAGCCCTTTAAACCAGGAGGAGGTAGGCCAAGCAAAGGCTTGGAGAATAGGAACATCAGTGTTCAAGTTCACCTGCTCCTTCATGGGTATAAAACTGTGCAGTTTACTCAAGTGCTTGGATAGTCTGTGTTGTGCATGGAATGTGTTTACAGAATCCAGTTCCTAGGGTTTTGGTGAATGTTCAGTTAGAGTAACACCCGTGAATTGCCCATCAAAATGCCCAGGGTCAGATTCTTTCTTCTTAGTGAGCATTAGGGACTCCATAAACTTCTTGGATGGACTCCACATGGATGAGCAGGTTCAATTACCTGGATCAGGAAAAGCTCCAGGCAAATACAGGAACCAGGCAAATACAGGAGCCTTCCTTCTCTGCTTGACCTGTGAAAGTCCAGGGCCTATGAATAAAACCACCTGGGGCAGCTTTCTTCTGATTCATGTGGAGATTCTGCAGGAGTTTCACAAAGAAGACAGTGAAGCTGAGGTTCTGAAATAAAGAGACGTGGTAGAGCATATGTCCTCATGGAGAGAGCAGGAGAGACAGAGAAGAGAAACCCAGTTTGAACTCAATCTTTTCAGAGGTCATGCTGTAATTAAGAAGCCTGAGGTCACATGGTAATTAACAAGCCTGGGTTCTTACACACACACACACACACACACACACACACACACACACACACACCAGTGTCTTCACACCACAGTCTTTCCTATTTCAGCTTCTGTGAGGAAACATGCTAATTTTAACAAAAACAAATCCTGGCTAAGACAAAGTGCCACTTCAGCACTGAGCCAACTACAGCCCAATTGCCACCATTGTTTGTAGCAGACCAGGCAATTGGTACACTCCTGCTCCATGCAATAGTCAAGATGTTCCCGTCTTCCTTTATCAGAATATTTAAAAGAGAGACCCACTGGCCATCTGCACTAGTGAGCACACACAGTAGGGGGAATGCAGCTCTGCTCTGTGGAACCCCATGAAAGAATAAAAGGAGCATAAGTTTGTCTCTGATCCATGGAGAAATAGCCTATCAACTTCCATGATAATGAATAGTGTTTATTCCTTGGTGTAATATCAATTAATTAAACTCCTTTGATTAGCTTGCTTTGCTAGTACTATAAAAACCTTAAAATCACAGACAGGGGGAGAGGTTACCAAAAAAAAAAAAAAAAAAAAAAAAGCATTCCCTCATCATGACTCTATCCTGTGTCTGCCTTGCTTAATCTTGTTTGACAGCTGACCAAATGCAGTCCTGAGACTTATATTGAACTTAATCTTGATTAATTTATAGGAAGATATGGAGTACACAGCTTTGCCATTGCTATCACAAAATAGCTGACAAAGACGCAAGTCAAGGAAAGGTGGTTTATTTTGCCCTACAGTCCAAGGGAAGACTCTAGCTTTTCCTGGTTGAAAAGGCACAGTGCAAGAGCAGCTGCAAGAGAAGAGGAAATGGGGCTGGACCCCCAGTGCCTCCAGGCTTCCAGCACGGTTCCACCTCCTGGGTTGCACAGACTTCTGTCTTAGCCTGACTCCAGTAGTGATAAACTCGGGTCACCATTAAGACACTGCTGTCTCATTAAGGAAAAGAAACACAAACACGTCTCCTTGGAGTATGTTTAGTGAGAAGAAGCCTGTATTTGAGTTCTCTACTTCTCTCTCCCTGGGTTTTAACCTCTTCTGTCTGTCTGTCTATCTGTCTGTCTGGGTCTGAATTTATGCTTGCCTGGATGCCTGCCTGTCCCCATGTCCATGCATCTCTAACAAGGGATGTTTGCTTTGTATATATTGACCATCACATAAAACAAGACATGGGGAAGGAATGGGGAACACATTAGAGAAATCTAACAGTGTTTTACAAGGAATTAAGTCACCAGCTTCAACTGACCCCACCTGGCTGAGATAATGACCCATCACTATAAAAAACCGTGTCAACCTGTTTTTTTTTTGTTTGTTTGTTTTTTGTTTTTGTTTTTTTTTTAGTGAAAACTAGATAGCTTATATTTATTTATTTATTTTGAGAATCTGTTTTTTTTAATTTTTTTTATTATTAATTTATTCTTGTTACATCTCAATGGTTATCCCCTCCCTTGTATCCTCCCATTCTTCCCTCCCTCCCATTTTCCCCTTACTCCCTTCCCCTATGACTGTTCCTGAGGGGGATTACCTCCCCCTCTATATGTTCATAGGGTATCAAGTCTCCTCTTGGTAACCTGCTGTCCTTCCTCTGAGTGCCATCAGGTCTCCCCCTCCAGGGGACATGGTCAAAGGTGAGGCACCAGAGTATGTGAGAAAGTAATATCCCACACTCCACTCTACTGTGGAGAGTGTTCCGTCCATTGGCTAGATCTGGGTAGGGGTTTAAAGTTTACTGCCTGTATTGTCCTCCAGAAGATGCTCCAGCACACAACAAGAAAATTTGCTCAACCATGTTCATAGCAGCCTTATTCATAATAGCCAGAACATGGAAACAGCTGAAGTGTCCCTCAATAGAAGAATGGATAAAGAAACTGTGGTACATATACACTATGGAATACTATTCAGCTATTAAAAACAAGGACTTCCCGAAATTTGTGGATAAATGGATTGAGCTAGAAATGATCATAATGAGTGAGTTAACCCAGAAGCAGAAAGACTCAAATGGTATATACTCACTTATATCTGCATATTAGCCCAAGGGGCATGTCCCACCAAAGCCTTCACTTACCAGGAAACTGAGACAGAGGAGAGGACATTCTAGTGGGATTCTAGATGAGAGAATCATGGGAGAAAGGCAAAGTAGAAGGACCCAGAGGGTCCTAGAAGCCTACAAGTAGAACATTATGATAGGCAGATTTGGGCACAGGGGTCCCGTGTCAACCTGTTATCCATGTTGTATCTAACATTTATGATGCACATTTGTTTTATAAAGATAACTTTCAACCATTTCTTTGATGTCAACAAATGGCCATCATAACACACACACACACACACACACACACACACACACACACACACACACACACTTACATATACACTTCTCTCTGGGTCAGGGGCGTGGAAGAGTACATATCTTAAGATTATAGCTATGCATTAGCTCAGCTGGTAAATTGATTACATGGGAAAGCCAAAGCTAAGAAAAGTTGGTTGTTATGTTGTTCTCTTAAAGGTAGGTTAAACATATTGGCTGGGAATACAGTATGACATTAGTCTTTTAAATGACCACAAAGTGTATTATCAACTTTGAGTATGAGGTCCAGCAAACTTTATAGTCTCGTAGAATAAGAAGACTTTCATAATAATTTATTACCACTCTTTTCAAAGAACATAACCAGTTTGGGCTCAAATGTTGAAACACATCAGACTATATGGGACATTTACATTGAGATCATATCACATGTACATCTCATGCTCTGGAAATGGATGAAAGGCACTCTACCTCCACCCAACCACTCAGGGTCCTTAAGAAAAAAATCACCAAGGCTCTGTCATTGTACTTTAGAATAATTCTAGATAACTCAAAGAAACTCTGCATTAACCTGATGGCATCTTGTGTCAAAACAATGAGAATGGGCCCCACTAAAGAATTTAAATTTAAAATTTTAGGTAAGTAGCTGGGAAATTTATTTATATAAAAACAGTATATATATATATATATATATATATATATATATATATATATATATATATATATACATACATACACACACACACATATATCACACACACACACACATATATATATATATATCCTGCAAAATCCTCCCAAAGGCTGTCTTTGTTCTAAATTTATGCTTACTTTTTGTTTTATGTTTTTATTTAAAGGGAAATCAGTCAATCCAAATTGCCTCAACCAATCGGCAATAGTGATAGCTGAATGCCTATACAACATAACTGTCTGCTTTTGAGAAAGCAATGATACTGGAGGCCTGAGGCTGGGCTACTTGTCCCCTCTGCTCTCCAGTTCATCTGTGTGAATCATGGCATGGGAAGACAGTCATGAGCAAAGAGGCCACTTAAGGATGATCAGAAGCTTCAAATAAACATAACTTCAGAGGTCACAAGTAGCGGCTTACAATCTTAACGACGACTACCATGATTTTGGAGTGAGTGCAAAGATAAATTTTGGTCTGATTTTTGACTGGTGTTTTCATTATTTGTTTCTATATGCCTTTGCACATCTGTGAAGCAGGGCCTAATTTTATAACATTTATTCCTATTCACACTTGCATTTCATTAGAATTTAATGTTTTTGGTTCAGCATCCACATCATATACATTATAGTAATGCAGCATTACCTAACCCAGGAGAGCTGGGAAGCCAAGCTCTGTCCTCTTATCCATGAACTACTGTGCTTCTCCCCAGGTCATAACCTTAGGATTATCTTGATTTTGTCAAAGACATCATTAAAACATTTTTTTAAATTGTGCAAATCAAACTTTCCAAGTGGTTGGAATGAAGATTAACAGCCATGATGTCTGAGTCATTACCTGGTGATAATTTCATCCTCCAGCAAGTTGCCGGTTTTTCTAGGCTGTAAGGTGATGGAACACAAGGAAAACTTAGATTATGGAGCTTTGATATTGTCCATCATTACAAAAGTCAGTTGATATAAAAAAAACTTTCTATTTTGGAACCTTCTAGAAAGTTACAAGTGGTAAACTTTAAAGTTCAATACCACTTCTTCTTGGGAAATAATCTGACTTGTTTTAAAAGCGTGATAAACATTTGTTTCACATGTTATCCCTCTTTCTGCTTTTCAGGATTCTTTGGGAAATGGACTCCGGCCTTTCTGTAATCATAGAGGGATGACAGTCATGCAACCTATGCTCCTGACCACAGTGTGTGAATGGTTAGGTCAAAATTTGACTTGTTGGTGATCAGACTAGGAGTCCGGATCTTGAGCAGCCCTGATGATGTAGCTTTGGCTGAAATACATCACTGCAGAGCCCTCGAGTTCCTGCACCAGCCTCACTGAGAACACATAGGGTTCCAGAATCTACATCTTCAGCTCTTCTCAGTGCCATGCATGGTCCGGCCCTTTCCTTATTTATCTATTTGCCTCCTTACTGCTGAAGCTGTCTTGTTGCTATCTATCCATGACAATAGTATGACACCTCAAGTAAACAGCATAGAGGGAAGGACTATTCATTTGGTTTCATGGATTTAGAGGGTTGGGTCCAAGACTGGCTTGTTCAGGTGCTGTGGACTTGTGATGAGGCATAAATGTAAGGATGGTTACAGCATGCAAAGGAGAAGAGATGTTCATTTCATGGTGGCCAGGACTTGGAGAGAAATGACAGGAGGGAGCATAGGAAGACACAGCCCTGGGCAACTTGTCATCCCTTACCTGGTTCACCTTCTGTGTCTCTACCACCTCCAAGTGGTTTACTTGATTTAATTCTTCCATGAACTAAGCTTTTGAAAAGACCCAGGTCATCATGACTTAGTCATAACCAGAAACAAATCAAATCTAGAGGCGAGTGTGACTGATTTCTTAGGTGTCTCTCAGTTCAAACAAGTTGACAATTGGCATTGTCACAGCCATTAGCTATCACAGCTTCTACAGGGATAGCTGTTCCTTACAATAATAATAATAAACCCCTCTAAACTGCCAAGGGTGTGTAGGATCCCACAAAATGTCTTTCTGTTTGGGCCACAATGGTGGCATCCATGTAATGGACATGATTCATCATGTGAGACAACATCTTTACATGGACAAAGTAGAAAATGTGAATAGAATTATGAACAAAATTTTGAAAAAGGTGTAATTATTTTAAGTTTTGTGTTAAAGCCAGGACATTACAAAGGTAAATGAAGTGCAGTATTGAGTCTACTCTGCTCTGGGCATCCTAATTGTTTAGGCCATTGGCATAATGGAATCAGTATCTTTAAGCCTTCTACACTGAAATAAGGAATTTAAAAAGAAATAGTGGGGAGTAGTAAAGGGGCAGAGCCCATGACTATGGACTATTGATGTCAACCTATTCACCTACCGACTGTTCTGGCCTCCTTGATGCAAGGACAGATACACTCTGCAGCCAGCCAGTCACTTTTCCCAGCACAGCTCCCCATTACATATCTCAGAGAACTGAACTCCAATTGATCAGTGTTTGTCAGAGGTAAGGCAGCTGTGGGTAGTTTGGCACATTTTTATTCTTGGCATTGACTTTGATCTGGTTTTGAAGACTTTGAAGATCTTACACACAGCTTTGTGCTGGCCCTGAATTCAGAAAAAAGAGGCAGGAAGACACGCCCCCTTCATTGCCTGCCTAAACACAGGCCTTTTTTTTTTTTTTTTTTTACTTTTCTGCAGACTCTAAGTAAAATCCACAGCAGGCCTGTTGGAACCAGGGTGCATGGCCAGCTTCTTCTCATACCACGGCTGCTTCCTCAAGCATCCTCCGCCCAAGGAGAGTGTGGGAGCCCCAGATTTCCCTTCTGAGTTACTGGAAGAGTTAAACTTTACTGAACAACACATTTTGCACCCCTTCTATTCTTTTAACTCCCAGAAGCCCTGTGATGTAAGATGGCAGCTCTGTTTTCAGCTGGAGACCCTGAGACATTTACGTTCAGAGAAGAAGACCCTCCATTTACCTCTCAGACACCACATTGTGTGTGTGTGTGTGTGTGTGTGTGTGTGTGTGTGTGTGTGTGTGCACATTCATGCTTGTGTAAAGTGATTTATTTTATTAATTTAAATCATGCGCATGTATGTGGGTATGTGTATATGCAGGCCAGTATATCTGCTTGTGGAAGCCAGACGTATTCCATCCTTGGGATCTGCTGCTATGGCACTTGTGAGGCACCCAATGTGATCCCTGGGAATAAATGTAGAGACCCACAGCTGGACATTATGTAAAGAATGAGAGACCTTGGAACACTCATCCCCAGATAGAATGGATCCTTCAAATCCCTCCCTCCACAGCTGAGGGAACCCCACGGAAGAGGAGACAAAAAGAACATAAGTACAAGAGAGGATGGAGGAGACAAACAATACAAGACCCTCTAAACCAACATGAGTAAAGCTCCTATGAACTCACTGAGACTGAGGCAGCATGCACAAGGCTGCAGGGGCTTGCACCAGGTCCTCTGCCTATATATTACACCTTCCAGTTCACTGTTCTTAACGGGACTCTTGAGTGTACAAGTGAGTTGGCCTTGTTTCTTGTGCCTTCTCTCGGGCTCTCTTTTCCCACTTGGTTTGTCTTGTCCACCTTTTACATGATTTTTCGTTTTATCTTATTATGTTTTATTGTGTTATATTTTTTAAAAAAATGAATGGATAAGTGAATGAAAACCTAGCCACTAGGAAAAAGATTAACAACTTAGCTGTCACTTATACCTGCTCAGAGAAGGAAAGTCAGTTTTCTCCGATGGCATGGCACTGGGAATATCAACCATTCCAGGAGAAGTCTCATGTTCAGGAGTAGGTGACCAACCAGTAATAGACAGTGAAAAGAAGGTTTATTTTTAGATGCATGTATGTGGGTAAGTGTATCTGAGTGGCACTGTCCCTTCCCATAGAGGCCAGAGGTTAGCATTATCAGCTCTGGGGTCACACTCAGCTGGGCTTGATTCTTGGATGTCGCAGTTATTTGGGCAAATCTATGCTTCAGTTTTCCCAAGGTAAGAAAACCACTCTGGTGGGTTCTGAGAATAGAACTTAGGTCCTTTGCAAAAAGCAGTATGTGCTTTAAACCAATGAGCCAGCTTTCTAGCTCCTTAATGTACCTTATGGACTCTCTCTCTCTCTCTCTCTCTCTCTCTCTCTCTCTCTCTCTCTCTCTCTCTCTCTCTCATAATAAGAAAGAAATAGTAAGATAGCTAAATAACTACAGACAAGGAGATTAACTGAGCTGTTGTTCTGTGCTTTATCCCAGTGTAAGAAAGCCTGATCTTAGCTGAGTTAAGTATCACCCTTAGTAATAGAGATCCTGACGTGGCCATCTGAAGAAAAGATTTACCTTGCCTAGCATTCCCCCATCAGACACTAGGCTCTTGGCTATCATAGTAAAAATTTAAATTTCAAATGGTTTCACCTTAATACCCAGGGAAGTCTGGAGTCTAATTTTCCCTTTCCTCTTTTCTCCTAAGGGCACACAGTCTATTCCAGACTGAGAAGTGAAAACCCTAAATAAAATAGAAATAACATCACCATGAAACCCTATCACATTTCACAGTGTTGAATATGCAGATTTTAAACACCTCATTTTCTGCTAGTCAAGTAATAGAAATGATCCAATCAGAACTGCAGACTAGGATAAAATGTGGAGACAAATACCTCTGAAAAGTCCCTGAGAGGTTTTGGGTATGCTTGGTATTGAGTTCTCTTGACACTATGTAATTTCCATCTATTATAACTATTATCATTTACTAACATCCAAACCATCATTAGAGACTATGCCAAAACCAAATATATATATATATAATCATTGATTTTAAAGGAACAACAAGAGATGGAGCAGATGGTTTTCTTACTTTGAGAAAACTGAGGCATAGATTTTTCCTAAATAAAGAGAACAACCAGGAATCAAGCCCGGCTGAATGTGACACCAAAACTGATATTTAGCAATACCACTGAACTCACTGTCTTCTGTTCTCTGCGGAGGGAAAGCTTTGCTAGCTTCATAAGTCATCCCACCTATGGGCTCAATGTCATGCACTTTACAAATATTCAGATAAATTCCACCTCCCTCACTCCTACTTCTCAGGCAATAGAGAAAGTGTATAAAAATATCCAGCTACATTTGTCAAACATGATCTGTTTTTTTTTTTTATGAACACTGTAGATACTCAGTAGATTTCCACCAACAGCAGCAGAGGAAATGATCGATTCTCCCGCAGACTCCCCTTGCACTTAATGTCATTCATTTGCCCTTGTAGATGATTTAATATACTTTCTGGGAGCTGCAGAGTCCATGATATAAAAGACCAATAGTGAGAGAGAAGAGAAAATGGTAAAGAGGCCAGACCTTTAGAAAATAAGAATAACATGTTTGTGGCTGTATAAGCTGGATGGCTTGTCTAGCAGGAAATGGATGTTGGGGTGATGGACTGAGCCCAGAGCGCTCAGGAGCTTGAGCTCTTGAGTAAGCAACAGTTAGCGCCTTACCGAAGGACAGAGCGTACTCGAGGACATTTCTTCCACTCTCCTGGGATATAACATGGTTTCAGTCTCTTCCAAGTGTAGCAGTGCAACTGCACACCGAAATAGCTGCATCCCAGGGTCAGACCCTGCAGGTACACTGCCACCTGTCTACCCCCTGATTTGTCACCCTACCTTAGAGTGCAGCTGAGAGCTTCCTTTGCGCCTAGCTTTTATGTGCAGCTGGAGGTCAGAACATGGCTCTTTTTGCTTGTGTGTCAGTCACTTTACTGACTGATTTGCCTTCACAGCCCCAGATAGAACTTTTAAAATTCCTTTTCTCCAGATAATGTGCCTATTTTACCTATGAGATTGGAAAGAATACAGCTTTTATTCTGGTTGTTTTCTGTGTGACTTTTATTTTTCCCTTTAGGCAATCACACTCGTTCTTTGAACTGGCACCAGAAGCCACCTAAGCATCTTTGGCATCTCAGGACACTGGATTACATGCAGCATTCTGGGATCCTGTCCCAGTTTGCAGGTTCATTTTCTTTGTGGCACTGGCACATCAGTTATCCATGAAATGGGGATGCCAGAGTGGATCTTAAATAAAGTCCAGAGTCATGCCTTCAGATCTAAATTGTCCACTAACTTTCTCTGCTTGCTCACTTGGAAAATGAATGAAGCACATGAAAAATAGTCTAAGTTTGGAGAACCTTCTGGGAGCTGTTACAAGGAAAAACACCAAATGGATTCATATAGTTACTTTTCCATGGCACTATCAATGTTGTGGATATTGTCAATGATTCAAACCCACAAAGCAAAGACATTTATGAAAATTGCACAGAACAATCATGCTGAGTTCAAAAGTAGTATTTTCCTCTATAACTTCAATTAAGAAGTCTGACAACCAAGGGTTGGTAAA
>NC_140490.1:30136046-30196046 GCF_964271855.1 Acomys minous
AGATCCAAGAGAGACATCCTAAATCTCACTTAGAATGGGAAATAGAATAGACAGAGGTAGTGATTGAAGACAGGTAACAAGGTAGGAGAGGAAACACAGAGAAATATAAAGGGTGGAGATCAGACTGAGGAGAGTGGTGGCAGGAGGACAAAAGGCCTGTAGAGAACAGAGAAACCTAGGGCAGGGTCATCTCTGTGACACACTGGAGACCTTAGTCATGGTAGTCTCCTGGGTGATATGAGAGGGAGTGTAGCAGAGACTCATAGTAGCACTGGCCATGGGGACTGAAGAGGACACCCTCTAACTAGACATTCTCCTAGTAGAGGGAAGAGAACAGCAACTCACACATAAAAACTTCAGCTCACAATTCTCCCTGCCTACAAGGTGTGCAGGAATAAAGATAGAGCAGATGGAGCAGAGATTGAGGGAATGTCCAACCAATGCCTGGCCCAACCTAAGATCCACCCTATGGGAGAAAACCAACCTTTGACACTATTAATGATACTCTGCTATGCTTGCAGACAGGAGCCTAGCAAAGTTGTCCCTTGAGAGGCTCCAACGATCAGGGTCTCAAAACAGGTACTGAGACTTACAGACAAACATTGGGCAAAGTCTTATGGAAGAGTCTTCTGGAAAAGTGGGGTAAGGAGAAAAGGACCTGGAGCTGACAGGATCATCACAAGAAGACCAAGAGCACCAACTAACCAGGGCCCAGAGGGTCCTGCCAACACAGAAGCACAAACTAAGGACCATGAATAGACTGGAGCTAGGCCCCCTACACAGATGTAGCCGATGGGCCTCTCAGGCTTCATGTGGATCCTCTAGTAAGGGGAGCGGGGGCTGTCTTTGACATGGACTCTTTTGCCAGCTTTTTGATCACTTCCCTCTTGCAGGACTGCCTTGGCAGGCCACAGAGGAAGAGGACATGCTCATTCCTGATTTGACTTGATGAGCTGGGGTGGATGGGAAGGGGGGCTTCCCTTTTCTGAGGAATAAGGGAGGGCGAGGGGGAAGAGGAAGGGAGGGTGGCATTGGGAGGTCAGGAGGGATGGGGCTATGACCAGGATGTAAAATAAATAAGTAAATATGCAAAATTCTCTTTAAAACTTAAAGAGGGACATGAAAACAACATACTTTAAGAAAAATTATTTTTTTAATTTTAAGGAAAAATTCCATTATAAAATTTCTTTCCAAACACATTGTAAACAGAACTTCCACTTTCTCCTTTTCTGGCCAAATATTGATTGCAAAGCTATATCAGCAAATAGCCATTTACTTCTAGTTTGATATGGATGTGTGTTTGAGTAAGCACGTGCTGCTGAAGTGCATTGGGCCTTATAAGCCGACTCTGCCTGGGCCTGGTGGGTTTTCTCTCCTTATGCCACAGTCAGTTGAATCAGTAAGAGCTTTCACAGGGTACTGCATGCTGCACTGATTAAACACATAGCCTTTGGAGCTAGACCCCACATCTCAAAAAACATCTCAGAAAACAATTAGAGAGTTTGGTCAATTTACTCAATCTTCCTAAGCCACAAGTTTCTTCCCGAGTGAAGTGATTATAACAAAAGCACGCATGTCATGGGGCTGTTGGGAAGATTCAATGATGTGGGCATGTTCAGTTTAGGAACCAAAAATGGGCTTTATAGGATGCAGCCACTTTAACATATACCTATTATGCTTAAAGCTTTTCGGAAATCCCAGGTGATCACAACCACACAGTGCATTGCCCTTGACTCATGGGGAATGATAGGAGGTTTCTAAAAAAATATTTCTGAGCCCACTGACTGTTAGTCTGGCCTGGAATCATGCCTATATGCAGAGTTATAATGGAAGAGGCATTAACAAGGTTGGCTCCTCTATAGCTGGAGAAATCCAAGTGTTATCCATGGATGAATCTCTTACTATACAAATACTAATAAATGTTTTAAGTAGTAATAGTGTACATATAAATATATACATATATATATGTTTATTATGCATACACACATGACTTAATAAACTATAATTGTACAATGCACTTTAGGCAGTATAGCATAGGGAAGAGACAACAGTCCAAGATTGAAAAAATGAGCCTTTCATCTTTCTACCTATATCTTGACAATATAACAACCGCATTAATACATAATCTTAGGGAACCAAATATAGGACTCCCATGAATATGCAACTCAGATATAATGATACCTCCTGGACCTGTCTTTCCCTACCCTACCCCATGTCCCATGCCAGGTTACTCTCATCAGCAATGCAACAATACACATAAAGAATGATTACAGCATCACTCACATTTATTTGTTAGGTACATATGTAAAGCCATGGGTCCTTCTTTTTTGTCTCTTACAAAGCCTGTTACACTATATTTAAGAGATAGCGAAAGATAAATTAAAATATAGGGAAAACCCACACTCATCCTTAACGTTAAAAACAAAACAAAAAGCTCCCACACCCACCAGCACAGGGCTCGTGTATATACTGCACAGTGTACCTTTTTAACTTTGGAGAACAAACAGTACATTGTGGTGGGTGGGCCGTTCCTTCTCTTATAAATCACATCATCCGAGAACACCACAATGTGTAGGGAGAGAGAGGCCAGAGGCTTCCTGGGCTGCAAGGATACAACATTCCTTCTCACATCTCCCTCTGCTCCACTGTAGACCCTGAAGCCCAGGATCATGGAGTCTCAAATGCCTGACACCCCCTGCAGTTCCTCGTCTGGGGTAGACCCGACAAATAAATAAAATTAGCAGAGCAGTAGCAGACAGACTTAGAGTTTAAGGGCTGTCTGTATCAGAGCTGCTATCCATCAATCTCCTAAGTCACTTTTAGACTCTTCAGAAAGCCCAGTGTGTCATCTACTGTGACAAAAACAAGCTTGGGATGGAAGATTAACTTGACAAAGCACTATTATCTTGGGCTAGATTAGCTTTGATCCTTGTTCCATTCCAGCCTTTGGAGTGAATGAGTGTAAGTCATTAGATATTGAAGTCGTCTGACAACACCTTGGTCATGCTGTAAGCCTTTGTGTCTCAGTGGGAGGTTGAGAAATGAGCACAGACCTAAGCTTCGGGCAAGTGATTAAATCAGGGGCAGCATGGTGACTTTAGGATGTCACTGGGCTCTGTGGTCTCCAGATCCTGGTGGGTGGACAGCAGATTTATTGAGAACCCACTGAGAACACTGAGTGCTATGTGACATCAAAATAAATGAAAAAACTCTATTGCTATAGCTTTATAAGCCATGCTTCCAGCCTTTTTTTTTTTTTTTTTTTTTTTTTTTTTTTTTTTTTTTGGCATTTGGAAGTGTACAATAACATCTGTGAAGTCACATTATAAACTCAATGTGTCTAGGCCAATGTTTGGATTGTTGATCCTATCAAGAGCAGCATTTTATTTTATTCTGTGTGAAAAATCATCTTTGATTATTATTCATCTCATGCGAATGTCCTATGGCTAATAAAAAGTAAGAGGGTGGTCAGATCTGTGAGCCCTTGCAGATACTACTGAACACCTCCACAGGTAGAGGCAACACACAGATTAGATACTGTGCTAGAGGAATGACAAATTGCTTTTTGTGGTTTTCTTGTAATACACACAAGATCTTGTTATGGGTGCTTAAAATAGCCACACCTCATTAACATCTGCCCACCTTAATCTAACACTTACTTATTTAACACCTACTGTGGTCCTGTTAGTATCAAGGCTGCATAGGGGACACAGCTTTGAAAAATATGCTACTCAAATACAAGAAACACTCTAAAATTGTTATGTACTGAAGGAAGAATGAAATGATTATAATTCAAGAAGAGCTGTCCTGTACAGGCTGGAGAGATGGCTCAGAGGTTGAGAGCAGTCACTGTTTTTGCAGAGAACCAGGATTGGGGTTCTAGCACCTACATCTTGGCTCAGAGCTGTCTTTAATTCCAGAAGATCCAGCACCTTCTTTTTTCCTTCACTGGCACTGCACTCATACTATGCATATACATACATGCAAGCAAAGCACTCATATACATAAAATAAAAATAATTAAATCTTTAAAAAGTAAATATGCCAAGCTGGGCATGATGGTACACTCCTTTAATCCCAGCACTCAGGGAGATAGAGACAGGTAGATCGCTGTGAGTTCCAGAACCAGCCTGGTCTACATAGCTAGTTCCAGGACAGCCAGGGCTATTACACAGAGAAACCTTGTCTTGAAAAACCAACTAACCAAGCAAACAAAAAAAGTAAAGATGTGCTAGAGGGTACTACAGAGTCAAAGGATAAGAAAACCTCATACAACTATAGGGTTTCAAAACAAACTAAACCCAAGGGTATTTATGCAACACACCTTAAAAGATGGGCAGAACACTGATTGGTTAGAACAAAAGACTTTTCAATTACAAGGAGTATCATTAGCCAGGCCTGATGGCGCAGGCCTCTAATTGTGGATACAGATGAACCTGGGCCTAGGAGCAGTTCAAGACCTGCTAAGGTTGCATAGTGAGTTCAAAGCCATTCTACATTACTCAGTGGCTTCATGGCTTATCTGGGTGTCTTGACAAGACCCCATATCTCTGTCTCAAGCTAAAAAATTAATTAAAATTTAAATATATCTTTTAAAAATCATGTGTATATATGAGGTGGGGTGGAGGTGACAAGAGTTTAGTGCTTGCAGAGGCCAGAAGATCTTCTGGCACTGGATCTCCCGGTGCTGGCATGCCAAGAGGTCATGAACCACCTGAGGTAGGTATTGGGTACTGCACAAGTCCTTTGCAAACTCAGTGTGTGTTCCCAACCACTGAGAAATCTCTGTAGCTCAAAACCAGATTTTAAAGGGATGAAGGAAACGGCCCAGCAGCAAGCAGTAGAATGCTTCCCTCGTATGCTGAGGGGTTTCAACCTTACTACCAAGACAAATTATAATGCAATATATACAGAGATTTGAATGATGACAGTATATGAAAAAAGCAAGTAATTAACTTTTGTTAAATCACGGGGTATCTGGAAAAAATAAAACATAGTGGTAGTATAAAGAAAACAATAGTAATATAACAGTAATGATAGCAACTTAATAACAAATAGTTACTGGTATGGGTGTAATTCTGTTTTTCTACATAATAATATATCATGATATTTTGAGATAAATGTACAGAACTGAGAAAAATATACTGAGTGAGGTAACCCAGGTCCAGAAAGACAAATGCAGCATCTTCATGCTCATATGCAGATACTAGTTTCAAGCATTCACTTGGTTTTGGCTGACTTGGAGCACAAGTGGAAAACAAAAAACTAGGAAGAGGCTATTGTTTGGGGGTTGCACTAAAGAAGGGTGGAGTAGATTACAGGTAAAATGAAAGGAGTGAGGTGGAATACTGAGGGTGGAAAGTCTCAACATAAGAGAGGACGGGAGGATGGTGGAAATAAAGGCACGGAGAGTGGGTTACCCTAAAGATGTGTAGAAAACCCATGTGGTGATGTACATAGTGGATAGGGCTGGAGAGATGGTCCTGGAGCTAAGAGTGCTTGGTGTTCTTCTTGAGGACTGGAGCTCAGTTCTCATACCCACACTGGGGAACAAACCTACCTGTAACTCTAGCTCCAAGGCATCCAACTCCCTCTTCTGACCTCTTCAGTCTCAAAGCACATGAAGAAATTCCTCCCTGTTTTCATAGTGCTGAAGGTGCTGTGCTGGCTGCTGAGGCAGGAAAGACATGGATGGTCTCAGCTAGCTTTAACCCTGCGTTCTATAGCAGCATCCTAGACGACAGCAGATGGTTCGGTGAGTGGGATGCTCAATGCACGGGCAAGAGTACCTGTTTGGATCCTCAGCACCTATGTGAAATGCTAGGTGTGGTGGTGCATGTCAGCAAGGCCAATAATTAGGGGGTGGAGATAAGTGGTGGGGTGAGGCTTGCTGTCCAGCCAGTCTAATCTAGACAACAAACACTAGGTTCAGCAAGAGATCCTCTCTCTTAAAACAAGGTGAAGGGGAAAAGAACAATAAATTCCAACACTGAAATATGATTGTATCTACGCCCACATTTTCTTATTCTACCTTTCCCTGATAGCCATGAAATGCTCCTGTTTCAATTCTTGTCCTCTGCTTAAAAAAAAATCAATCAGCTTTTGTATCTATTTTAGGAAATTTGAAGATTATAATAATATGCTTAAGAGCCAGGCGTGGTGGCACACGTCTTTAATCCCAGCACTTGGGAGTCAGAGGCAGGTGGATTGCTGTGAGTTCGAGGCCAGCCTGGTCTACAGAGTGAGTCCAGGACAGCCAAGGCTACACAGAGAAACCCTGTATGGAAAAGCAAAACAAAACAAAAAGCAACAACAACAAACTAACATGCTCTAATATACTATTGAGATCCAATTACTGAACCATGGAGATTTTATATGATAAATTATACATTCTCTTCTACAAAGAGGCAGAGGATGGGTGTTAGTCTTATTATTATTCCTTTTAAATAACCAATTAAGTCCATTTAGTCCTGCCCACATATACCTGGATGTGGACCATTAACTGGAGCAGGAGTAACCTACAAGTGGCAGCACCACAATAGAATGATTACCATTTCCCCAGAAGCTATCAGTGATCAATAGCTCTTCAGTTAGGAGTGTCCCCAGAAGCTATCAGTGATCAATAGCTCTTCAGTTAGGAGTGAGGCCTCATGAGCTTCACCCTCATCCATTCTGGAACTTTCACTAACTTGATCTTATGCAGGTCTTGGACATGTAAAAACAGTATCTTTGGTCAGTTCATGGGTGACACACACATATGGTGTTTAGAAGACAGCACTTTCAACATTCTTCCTCATCTTTCACCTCCTATATTCTATCCAGCTTTGCTTCCTCAGGTGCTTGAAACCTTGGCAAGAGTTTGATAAAGATGTCTTATTTTGTGCTGAATGCTCACTGATATTTGCTTTCAGCACATTGACAAGTTATGAGTCTCCAAACTGACCGTTACCTACTACAAAAAGAAGTTTCTCTGACCAAGGTTTAGGGGTAGCTCACGACTATGATATAACCATAAATATTTATATAATTTTCAAAGTACAGCACAAGTTAAGGTTTAAAGTTTAAGAAAATGGCAAGCCATAAAACCACGAGCTTGTGACTGAGCAGCTGTAAGCCACACTGTTCTCAGTCTCCTGGGAAGTTCTGGTATTTATCTGAAAGGTGTCAGTTCTACAGGGAGGGCTCAGTGCTGGGGAGCAAACAACACTCAGATCTTCAGCTAGATCCAGCAAGCTGCGACAAACACTGGGGTCAGCTGTGTCCTTACAAATTCTTTTTTTTTTCTCCTTTATTAATTTATTCTTGTTACATCTCAGTGGTTATCCCATCCCTTGTATCCTCCCATTCTTCCCTCCCTCCCATTTTCCCCTTATTCCCCTCCCCTTGATACCTTATGAACATATACAGGGGGAGGTAATCCCCCTCAGGTACAAATTCTTAAAAGTGACTTTACATATGGATGATGCAGTGGGCACTACGTAATGAGCAAGGAATCTGAGGATTCCAAAGAACTTTGAAGGGTGAGCAGTCTAACGAAAGACTTTCAGAGTGGTGAGAAAACAGTAATCCACAGAGGGAAAACACATGGGAGGAATTTAGAGTGCTCAGTTATTTAAAAAATGGATTTCTTTCTCTTTAAAATTTAGGTTTTAGGTTTTTTTTTACAATTTAATGCATATAATGTGCCCTATCTCTCTTCCTCCTGCCAAGCCCTGTTTTTCCACGAGTCCCTCTCCTCTATTTTCATGTCTTGAGAGTGTTTGTGTACATGAGTGTGTGCATGTGTTTTAGCACTTTTCTACTGCAGTGACAAAAGACTATAGCCAAGTCAGCTAATACAAGAAAGCTTTTAGTTTGGGGCTCATGGCTAGTCCCTGCTCATCAGGTCGAGGATCATAGAAGCAGGCAGATGTCATGGCTCTGGAGTAGTCTCAGAGATCTTACAACTTACCCTCCAGTTGGAGGCAGAGAGCTTACTGGAAAGGGTATGGGCTTTTAAAATCAAAGCCCACATCCAACAAAGAGTAATCTTTTCCGAACATTTCAAACAACTGTAGAAAAAGCATTCAAATATATGATCCTATGGGGGCCGCTCTCATTCAAACCACCACAGTGGTGTGCATACGTGAATGTGTGTGTGTATGTGTGTGTGTGTGTGTGTGTGTGTGTGTGTGTGTGTGTGTGAATGCCTTTGTGTATATGAGTATATGTGGTCTCTACATTTCATTAGGTTTTCTTGCATGGGCATGAGTCGAAGTTATTTACGTGAGCAAATGGATGTTATAAGAGGCGACACCTCTGGGGACTATGGCCCTCCATTGACTATAGCTATATCTCCTACAGCTCCTAGGGTGGCATGGGGGCCAATGGCTCCCTTCCCATGGAAATGAGACATTGATGGGTTCAATTTTGTGCAGTTAGTTATTGCCACTGTAAATTCATGAGTGCAGAATCTATGCCACGCACAGATGATGTCATTTCACAGCATTCTGCCTTGTCCTCCAGTGTTTCACTTCTTCTGCTGCCCATTCGGCTCTATTTCCTTAGCCTTGGAGAGCATGGTGTCCATGTCACATTTATGACTAGACACCCAATAGTCACTGAAATTTGTTTTTACTTATTCTCACAGGTGAATGCACTGAATGTTATTATTTCAATAGTAGAGTTGAGAGAACTTGGCTTATGGAACATTTCCAAAGTTACCCAGTAGTGTGCTCATTTTCAAGGCAAAAATACCCCGAGTCCATTTAGGCACAGTTATAGAAGAACAGGAAACCCCGGCCTCTGCTCACATCTGCTAGCTAATTATCCCTGTGTGATCTAATGTTTAAAATATAGAATTCCTTGCCTTGCCACCCGAGGATACCACAAAGTTCTTGGGCTCAGAACTTTAAAACAAACAAGTTGTAAAATGCAGAGATAAATTCATGTGCAGTCTTTGTTGAGAAATAGACAAACAGGTAGCAGATGTCATGTAAGACTGAGCCACACTGCTAACTCAGGCATTGAGGGAATGGATGGAAAGCCTTGTTCACAGTTATGAAAGCTGTTCTCCATGCAGGCAGCTTTGCCCACAGTTTGTCTGGGTTGTCCTCAGTCTTACATCATCCTAAACAAACAAACAAACAACCCCCCAGAAATGACCTCACCTTTGCTACTCTGAGTCTCCCATACTAATTATTATTAAGAAATGGGGATCCTATTTCCTCAAAAGTGCAACAAAATGGGAATCACAAAGTAAGTCCAGTCCAGCACAGAAGCCACAGAATGAAAGGAGCCTCCGTCATACACACTGAGATCATCATCCTGGAGGTAATGAAGCCCAGAGTAGAGCACAGGCAGTGATGTCACCGGAATATATATGTGCTACCCCTTATAAAGGAACACTTCCTTTCTCCTTTATCACTGCTACTGTGCCGTTTGATTCTTCCTTTGTTGTTCCTACTTGGACTTGCTCTTATTCTTCATCTAAGAACATTTCTCCTCTCCCACTGTTCTGTCTCATGATGGATAAGAGAAATATTCTAGAATGATTTTATTTTTCTCTTCTTACCTTTCCTTCTTAGGTTCTGTCAATCAAGCCTATCAACAAGGACACAGAAGTGTACAACAAATGATGAAATGCTAGACATGTTTAGAAAGCTCTCATAGTACCTTGGTTTATGCATATCAAAAGAAAGTTCTTTTATTTTCTCACAACTAGTATTCTGGAGGCCTGGAGGCCATTCTTTGAGAGAGAGAGAGGGGGGGGGGCAGACAGACAGACAGACAGAGAGACACAGAGAAAGAAAGACAGAGAGAGAGACTCCAAATATGGGGCACTAGAGCTCATGTCAGAGTCGGTCCCCGCTCTCCACATGTGGAGAATGTCCTATCTATTGGGTAGATCAGAGTAGTGATTCAATGTTTACTACTTCTATTGTCCTTGGTTAGTGGGGAGGCCTGACCTGATGGCACTCAAAGAAAGGATAAGCAGGCTACCAAGATGAGACTTGATAGCCTATGACCCTATAGTGGGGGAGGAGGTCCCCCTCGGTCTAAGACCTAGGGGAGGGGAATAGGGTGTAAGCAGGAGGCAAGGAGGAATGGGAGGATACAAGTGATGGCATAGCAATTGAGTTGTAATCTGAATAAATTAATAAAATTAAAAATTGAAAAAAAAAAGCATGACTCACAACAGATTTGGAATTCCTGGCCACTTCTGAACACAGGCTGAGGAACACAGTCTGGGCATAAATTGCAACAGTTCCTCCCAAAGTTGCTGGGGAAACATATTAGTTCCTTTTTTACAGATCGATTGCAGTGCCATGAGGTTAAAATTACAAGGGTGCGCAAACCAGAAGTGGAAGAAGGGTCTGTGTTAGGAGTTGGAAGAGCTTTGTCCTAGAATTGAGATAACATGGTAAAAGTTTTTATTTTATTTTCACGACTTCTAAAATATAAACAATCATAGAATGAATTTGGTAATGTTCCATCTATTTCTATCTTTTGGAGTAGCTTGAAGAGTATCGGTATTAGCTCGCCCTTGAAGGTCTGGTAGAATTCTGCACTGAAACCATTTGGCCCTGGGCTTTTTTTGGTTGGGAGACTATCAATGATTGCTTCTATTTCTGTAGGGGAAATGGGACTATTTAGCTTGTTTATCTGTTCTTCATTCAACTTTGGCAAGTGAAATTGATCAAGAAAATCCTCCATTTCCCTTAGATTTTCAAATTTTGTGGCATATATGCCTTTAAAGTAGAATCTTATGATTCTTTGTATTTCTTCAGTGTCTGTTGTTATGTCTCCCTTTTCATTTCTGATTTTGTTGATTTCAATACTGTCTCTCTGCCTTTTAGTCAACAAATCCCATTTCAGTACTCACAAGAAGCAGAAAAGCAAACTAGAAATAAAGATGGGATAAAAAGTTAAGTAAAAAGAAAAAAGAACATGTCTCCACCTTTCCTGCATGTAAATGTCTTGTGATGCCTTTATTTCCTGCCTGGACTACTGTTACTCCAAGCTCACAGACTGTTAGTGGAGACTTGACTCAGTGCATGAGGACAGTCTTATCTGGACCAAAATTCTAACAGATGCAGTTAAGTCCTGCCATTGAAACTACCTTGAGCCTATGCCTAAACACAACATGACTCAACAATTCAGTCTTAATGACCCAAAGAACAAACACCTAGGTTTCCACATCTTCAGTTATTTTCTGCTTTATAGCATAGAGTTAGCAAAGAAAATTCCTAAAAAAAAAAAAAAAGTCACTGAAAGATATGACAAAAGACGAGTGAGAAAATATGAGAATGGGATGTGAGTGGAGGCACTGTGACAACAGCTCAAGGGACTTGGCAAACTCATAGCATTTAATGGGACAGTTTAAGTCTGGCCCCAGAACCTCTTGATATGATTGGTAGTATTTCCAATTTGGCAGAAATTTGACTGACAGCAGCAATCGAAACCAATTTAAGTGACTGTTGCTGATGTCAAGCCCAGCTCTGCCAGAGTCAGCCTATTTAGCTATAAAAGGACTGAACCCGTAGCTGAGGTCACATAGTAATGTGACGTGGCAGAGAGGCCAGCTGCTGGCTAAGCAGTATCTCTCATTAGGTGTTTGCTTTTGTTTTTAAGTAGCCCACAATGTTCTGAACTTGGGAAGAGGATATTTTGTTATTTAAGAGTGCGGAAGAAAATATTATTCTATTGAACATATAACTCTGATGATAATTTTCAAATATTGAAAGAATATATTTTTCCAATGATTTGTGTTGATCATTGCAGTATCTACCAGTGCGACACATCTAGCAATTTTAGTATTTTCTTTTAGAATTTAATGGCATTTTAGTTATTTATTTGGAGAGTGGTAGATAGGTACCAAGGTAGATCTGTGAAGGTCCGAGGACAACTTGTGAGTGTCAGTCATTTCCTCCTATCACATGGAAGGACCAAACTCCTGTGGTCCGACCCAGCAATAAGTACCCTGGCCTACAGAATCATTTTGCTAGGCTTATTTTTAGTATTTTCCCTAAACTATCTTAATTCAATAAGAAAAAAAAAACATAGGATCTCAGGTACTGATTGGTAAATTTTTATGGGGCAATATTTCTACCATGTCCTATTTCAATCTCCAAGTGTGCCATCCTGCTGGTGGCACTAGAAAGAGATGTCTTTTAGCCACTTACTACATGGTAGCGCACCATAAAGGACCAGTAGACCAGTAGAAAGCTGGTAAAAGAAGGAGAAGACTCTGCACTTTGAGTAATATCATCTTTGTTTTTAATATAATGTATTTAATTGCAGGTTTATATCAGGTTTAAATTTTAATGATGGCTGTGTTTAACAACCAGCTGGCAAAAGTTCCGAAAACCTGTCATCCCTCACACATTAGTGTGAGCTGACTTCAGTGCACTCTCTTCTCTAGCTGTTTCAACAATGACTTTCATTTTAGTATTTAATAGAATCTAATATTTAGGCATTTATTTTGTACTTTATGTCTGATTCCCCATATACCAATGGAATAGTTGTGCAAAAGAACAGCAGCCTAGCTGTTTTCTGTTATATCCCAGGCACCCAGAACAGTGGCTAGCACCATGCGACACACGTAATAATATCTACCAACTAATTATGTAAGAACAAAGCCAGAGCTGTCTTTATTGGAAATTGAAATGCTTTGTCCACAGAGAGGGTCTTTGCTTTACCACATCTCTCCATAAGAAGACGGAGTTGCTTTTTAATGAATCATCTTCGAATGTGATTGTCTACTATGGTTTCTGACCCAGAAGCTTCCATTCTGTGTTCTGTATTTTTAACATGTAGCTTAGATGACTGGTTCTTGAAATTCAAGTGTCTCTCTAGAAAAGCACAGTTAAATAGATATAGAGATTTGAGGCTGAATCCTACCTCCGGCCTTAGCTGACTGTGATTTTGGCTAAATTCTAGCCCCCTACTGCCCCCATAGCTCTGCTTCCCCATGGGACACTGTGAAGCTTAAGTGAGTCAGTTCACATCAAATTCTCAGAATCAAACCTGGCAAGTCGTGAATGACAGGCTGAGTTAGTGTTGCTGTTCTGTCATTAAACATTGTCTTTAGACAAAGCCCCGGAATGCGTGTGTTCAAGGCATTGGAATATGTTCATACTGAAAAGGAAAATCAAATGATGAGATGAAATAATTACTCCTCATCGGTGTCTATACTCTTACTATCATGATAGTGACCACAATTTAGAATTTCCGTAAATTCGTGATGTGCTACAGAGGTTCTTGATTCTTCCCTGAAAATAACAGATACTCTCCAACCCTCACGACAGGAAAATATTTGGAGGAGCTGTTACGATTCTGGAATGCATAAAGACAATTTCAAGTGACAGCCAACCTCCAAATGATTTCTCTGAAGTGAAAGAAAATGGACCATTTCCACTTCAAATTCTTCTCCAGTCAAGTAAAGCTAATTTGAAATGGAAACCAAGGTCATCAGAGAAAAAAAAGGATCTAAAGCCACTGTTGTGATGAAACTGGAGACAGTTGACCAAATGCTTGCTATCCTTCAGACTGTCACATCTGGAGACTGCAAGGAGGCACATCTCAGACAGTGCTGCCAGCTGCACATAGGATCTCAGGCAGTGCTGCCAGCTGCACATAGAATTTCACACAGTGCTGCCAGCTGCACATAGGATCTCAGGCAGTGCTGCCAGCTGGACAAGGAACCTCACACACTGCTGCCAGCTGCACACAGAAGCACAGGCAGTGCTGCCAGCTGCACATAGGATCTCAGACAGTGCTGCCAGCTGCACACAGAATCTGACACAGTGCTGCCAGCTGCACAAGGAACCTCACACAGTGCTGCCAGCTGCACACAGGAGCTCAAGCAGTGCTGCCAGCTGTACATAGGATCTCACGCAGTGCTGTCAGCGCACACAGAATCTGACACAGAGCTGCCTGTATCACATTCCTTTTTTTTTTACTCTTTATAAGTGATATCAGACTCATATTTTTCTACTATTTATTTTTTTATCCAGAACTCTATTTTTGAGGATAGCCTTCATTAAACCATGTAATCGTTGTTTGTTTTATTCTGTCTACTTTTCCTTTGTATGAATTTATTGCAACTTAGTCAGTGATTCTTTTTGATAAAAAAAATTCAGCCCTGTCAAGTTTTTTGTAGTATGGTATTTTCCTGTGTGTACATGTATGTCAAAGTTGAACTGGAAAGTCAGAGAATGATGGAACCAGACTCGTAATTATGGTTCTTCTTGGAAGTAAAATACAGAAGTCAGGGAGAAGGATACAAAACTGCAGGAGCTATGATAATTTCAGGCTTTCTTAAGATGAGAGGGTAGGTTTAGTTGTATTATGTGTGTGTGTGTAGATATAGATATACATGCTAATAGATATATGCATATATTTTATTTTGGCATAATTTCAAAATAATCCACACTCAGTGGCAGGCCACTGGTAGCATCTTATGTCACTATAGAGGCAAAAATTGAAACATAAAAGTTGATATTGAGGGCCTATAGCCTTAATTCAGGTTCCATCAGTTTTCTTTTTGTGTGCACACATTTCTATTCAAGTTCACTTTGTCTGTTGTTTTATGTAACTACTCCCGAAGCTGCCATTAAGAAAAAAACCTCCATATTAACCTTCCATAACCATAGCCACTTTCTCCTCTTTTCCTGCTTGTTACTCCTAACAAGGACAACTGTGCTCTACAGTTCTACATGATGATCATTTCAAGAATGTTTATAATGTGACATGAAGCCATAAACGAGGACATTGTGGTATGAGGAAGGAGAGCACCATGGGCGATGGGAGAGAGCAACAGAAGAGGGATAAATAGGAACCAGTTACAACCAACCCTGTCAGTCTTAGAGCAGGCCACATGCAGCAGAGGATGACTAATGCAAAATGAACTCAATGGCATCTTGGAGCTTCTTTGTCTCATATGGCTTTGTCAGGGTGTTTTCTCTTAAATCTTACAGGCATATGCATTATGGCTTCCAGTTCTGTGTTTGTATGGGATTCCTGTGTGTGTGCATGTATGAGCGCATGAGTGTGTGAGTGTGTGTGTGTGTGTGTGTGTGTGTGTGTGTGTGTGTGTGCATTTGTATGTGTTTCTTGTGTTTTTTCTTTGGCTCTTTTCCTTTGTTTGTTTATTTTGTCCTATTCTGATTTGCTTTTATTTTACTTTATTATTATTATTTTATATGCCTGTTTGTTTTCTAATAAGAGGCAGAAATGGCACATATCCAAGTGGGAAGAGAGGTAAGGGGAGCTAAGAGGAGTTGGGGGAGGGAAAACTATGATTAGAATACATTGTATAAAATCTATTTTAAATAAAAGATAGAAAAAATAGCAAGTCATGACATGCATATATGAAAATAATACTGTGAAACCTACTACCTTGTAGGTTAATTGTGTGTGTGTGTGTGTGTGTGTGTGTGTGTGTGTGTGTGTGTGTGTATCCATAACTCACAGTAATTCCATTCTGATCGTCATGTTGCTCTGTATATTCATAGTCAGCTGTTATGTGTATGTATTAGCAAGATTTTCAGATACTCTTGCCTTTCAAATTCCACATTTTGAAAAAAATAATGAATAACTGATTACATAAGAATATGTGAACAATTAATAATTTTATGTTCCTAGGTTTATCACTTAATTTTAACATGCAATATTGTCAACATATCATATGGAATGTCCTTTAAGGTCAAAATAAAATGTGGAAGTAAATGGTAGTGTTGATCCAACTGAGTTCACTGTATGGAAATTTCTAGAAGGATGAACCAGTGAACATGTGTGGGTAGCAGCCTTACTACAGTTTGAAGATCTTGATAAGATATGTAAACTAAGGGAAGAACAAAGTTCCTGAGTCAATGCACCATTTTGATTTGCTCATTCAAGATCTCATTCACCCATTCACCACACATGCCTTAGTGTACCCCAACACTTAGATCTAACTTTGCTTTAGGAGCTAAGGGCCTAACACTCAAGAGACATCCAAACATTCACAGTTATCTGGCACTGGTTTCAGCAAGCATTGGTATTTCTCAAAGCAGAGGGAGCAAGGCATGCAGAAGGATAGCTGTTCATTGGGTTGCACAGTTGAAGTTATTGGTAGTATGCTGCATTTATGCAATAAAACAACGCAGCCAAGGGCCTAGGAGTTGAATCAGTTGGTAAAGTGTTGGTCTTGTAAATAGGAGGACTTGAGTTCAGGTCTAAGAATCCATGGCAGAAAGCTAGACATGGTGGCATGCACTTGTAATCCTAGCACTAGGAAAGTGGGACACAACCCCACTGGCCAGCAGAGCTACTTGATTGATGAGCCCTGCTCCTAAAGAAAACAAACAAACAAACAAAAATTAAAGCCAACAAGGTGGGTAGCTCATAAAGAGCAATATCCAAGATTATCCTCTGGCCTGAACACACACACACACTCAAAGTAATGATGAAGTTTCCATAAAAAAGAAGTAGTTTTAAAGATATGCTTCTAAACCCATGTCTCCCAAACCTTCAGGTTACTGCTAAAACTGAGTTTCTGGGGAAGGCTGACATTTCCATCTTTTTTATATTCCCAGGAGATTCTCAAGCCTGGCCACTGGAGCGTGTTTTCATTAGTTCTTTGTCGGAAATACATTTCCTTTAATGGCACAGGGGAAATTGGCTTCGGTTGCTCTATTGAAAGGAAGGAATGAACAAAGGAGCACGAACCCTCTTAGGTTGTGTCTTTCTCCGTTGTTCTTTTATTTCTCTAAACTCTTTCTCAATAACACAAATAAATGGCTTTTTCTCATTACCTCACTTGGGGATTGCATCAGGATAGCCCAGTTTATAAAGGATTTCATAGAAATAAAGACTCCAGGGCAGCAGACCAATGATAGCAAGCAGACACTTGAGATTCTTTAGAAAAATGCTTTCCAGGTACTTGACATCTCTGTCACTTGTTTCCTTCTAGCTGCCACTTGGTCCAGAATGGAACAATCTAGGTCTAGACAAACTCTTCAGGGAAGACATCTGGAGGTGTAGTAGTTACTGGTCTTGTTGCTATGACAAAATGACTGACAAAGGTGACTTAAAGACGGAAGGGTTTATTTTGCCTCACAGTTTAAGTGTATTTGTGGTGAAAGCTGAAACAGCAACATGGAGGAACACTGTTTTTACTTTGTCTCTGGCTTGCTCAGCTGCCATTCTTATAGAGCTCAGGGCCACTTGCCAGGGATGGTACCACCCACTGTGGGCTGGACCATCAAACGTCAATCTACAATGAAGAAAATGCCCCCACAAACATGTCCACCATCCAATCTGATGCCGACAGCTCTTCACTTGAGGCTCCTTCTTCCAAGATATTAGGAGGCTGTAGAGGCAGGAACAGAAGATACGTTGCATCTGAGAGATGAGGGATGCTTGTAGTCAGTTCAGCTTTCCTTTTACCAAGTTCTGGACATGAAATGGTATCGGGAACATTTAGCGTAGGTCTTCCAACCATAGTTAACCTAATCTAGAGATGCCTCACAGATGTGCTCGGATATTTGTTCCCATGAGAATTCAAATCCTATCAAGTGAATATTATTGATCACAAGACAGACTATTTAAGTTACCTATGAGTCTGTCGGGTGACTCAGTGACAGCTGTAATGGTGTCCTGCATGGAACTGATGGCAGGCAGAGTTAAAGGGCCCAGACTGCTTGCTTTGCAAAAAGTTTCTTGCGAAGTACTAAGCCTCAGAGCAGAAGACTCACCTTATTTCTGAATTCTTGATGAGAATATTCTCTCCTCCAGTCACACTCTTTTTTTAATCAAGACTAGTACTACTTTTCGAATACAGAAGAAAATGTCTAGGTACAAAAGGACAAGCAATTCAGCCAAGGTCTCTATTAGAGGGAAGTGATGAATCAATTCATATACCACGTGTTAACCTAAGGCATTACATTGACTGCCAAGAAAACTGTTTAAGATCAGATGGGGACTGGCAGCTTTGGCCTCTGAATATCCAACCCATCTCTGGCTATGCCAGTGACTTTCAACTCTGGGCTGATATTAATATTTCCAGGGGAACTTAGATTCAGCACAAGCAAAGAAGGAAAAAATTCTCTGGATCCAACACAAGCAATCACACACCAGCTGACATGGTCTAAGGCCTGGGTACCAATGTTTTTTCTCTCCTGAGCAATTTTAATGTGAATTCTAAGGTTGAGAAACATGGAAAGACACTCAACAACCCTAGTGTTTTAGAATCACTCATAACTATTCCTATTATGAGAATTTATAATTTTATGTCTGAAGTAGGGTCAAAGGATTTGCATTCACAGTAAATTACTATGTGATATTTACACTGCTGGTTAAAAGGTTTAGATTAAAATTCTAGTTCTAGAGCTGTGGAGGAAGCTGAGCCGGTGTGGTGTGCTGGACCAGCATGCATAGTGCACAGGGCTACATCTCCAGCACTGCATAAACCAAGTATGACAGTTCATGCCTGCAATCCCAGCACTTGGGAGGCAAAGACAGGAGGATCAAGAGTTCTAAGTCACCCTCAGCTACATAGCAAGTTCCAGGCCAGCTGCACTAAAGAAGGCCTTGTCTCAAAATGAAAACCACACAAAACAACAAATAAGGACTAGAGGGATGGCTCGGCAGTTTAGAATGTACATTGTTCTTACAGAGGACCTGAGTTCAGTTCCCAGGATGTATGGTCAGAGGCTCACAATCACCTGAAACTCCAGCTCTAAGGAATCCAACAACTTCTTTTGGCCTACAAAGGCACCTGCATACACATGCACATACCTACACAAGGACACGTACATGCACAGAACTAAAAATTAAATAAAGAAATCTCTATTAAAATCCAAACCAATATAATCCTAACCCTGCTACTTTTTTTTTTACTGAGAAACTGGGAGAGTTATGTAATGGGGTTTACTCTTCCATTCATCTTGACCTCAAGGAAATATCTAAGGATATTTTTTCATTTACCTGACAACCTGTCAAAACATGGCATCTTGTGGATTGAGGCCTGGCCACTGCTAAATGTCTGCAGTGGAGATTCTGCAGTGCAGATTCCCTACAGCAAATAATTTTCTGTCCCGATGTCTGAGTGCTAAGGTGGAGGAACTGTGTTTCATAGAACTAGTTCTCCCAGCTGCAGTTTGAAAAGCCAAAGTGTTTTTTTTTTTTTTTTAAGAAACAGAAGGAAAATAGCTTCCTTAAATAACAAGTGATATGAGTGTTCCCAGTGACGGGGAAAAGGGGAGCAGGTGCCTGTATATAGAAATTAGGAGGTGGGATTGCATTGCCTGTGAACATTTAAAAACATCAGTAAACTGCACAGACATCAGTATACTATTTAAAATTATCGTTTCTACTGAATAACAGAAATTATAAACAATGTTATTAACCATATAACTTCTTCTACCCCTGGGGCATTTCACTTCCACAGCCTCTCTCAATCCTATGCCTCTGTATACTACTCAGTAAGAATGAAACACTTGCTTAAGTGCTTTTCATAATAACTCACTATCCGTTGTGTTCACATCTTATAGACAAAACATCCCAACCCTTCTAAGAATAATCAAAGGCTTTAGGGAGATGTTTGTTTGTTTTCCCGTTTGCTTATTTGTTTGTTTTGAGCTAGGATCCCATGTATCCCAGCCCACCCTAAATGTAGCTACGTAGGCAGGAATGATCTTGAAGATCTGATTCTCCTATGTGGGTAGAAACCCAGTAAGTGCTAGGACAACATGTTTGTTTCCCATTCCCAGTTAATTCGGTGTCATGAAACAAATCCAGGGCTTCATGCATGAAGAAGACAAGAATTCTACCAACTGAGCTATATCCCTAGTCCAAAGAATGTTAATATGTCCGTACACACTTCTTACAGTTGGTAGAACTAGACTTGAACAAAGGGATTAAACTCTTAAAACTACAAAACTTTTCAAAGTTTTCTGTTCCTCAGACAAGGAAACAATATCTTGACTCTAATTCATTGAGTTTCTTCCTGTCAAAAATTAGTATAATTTCAATATAAAGAAAATGTCCATGTAATAATAAAATAGGAAATTTTTTATAATGTAATAAGTTGGTGAATCTCGGTATGTCAGTGCCATGATTTGGTTGACCAGATATCCCTGCACTAGACTGAGTTAATGTTGACCTGTATGGTTTCAAGTAGAACAGTGCTGAAAGATTTGTATTGTTGTTGTTACCGGCAGGAAGCAATATCTGTTATTTCAGTCTCAGGCTTTATCCAATTGTTTTGAAGTATGCCTGTCCTGGTTGGTTTTTGTTCAGTTGACACAAATCTAGACATATTTGAGAGAAAGAATTTTAATTGAGAAAGGGCCCCCATCACATTGTTATGTGATCAAGCTTATGAGGCATTTTCTTCCCTAACAATTGATATGGGAAGACCCATTCCTTCCATTGCAGATGATGCCAAACCTGGGCGTGTGGTCCTGTGTTCTACAAGAAAGCAGACTGAGCAAGCTATAATGAGCAAGCTAGTACGAAGCATGCCCCTCTGCAGTTTC
This sequence comes from Acomys minous, assembly GCF_964271855.1. Classification (NCBI taxonomy): domain Eukaryota; kingdom Metazoa; phylum Chordata; class Mammalia; order Rodentia; family Muridae; genus Acomys; species Acomys minous. The sequence goes on from NC_140490.1 coordinate 30,156,550, forward strand.
TACTTCAGTTCTTGCCCCCAGGTTCCTTCTCTGAGTTAGAGAAGGAACTCAGTTGCCGGCCTGAGTTCTATATGCTGAAATAAACCCCCTTTACCCCCAACTTACTTTTGGTCATGGTGTTTTATGACAGCAAATAGAAGCCCTGACTTAAATAACTCTCATCTGACGTTATTCTGCCTTCAGGTGAGGAAACATGCTGTGCCTCCTTTTGTGCTGAATAATGATTCCACAGACTCTCATTTCACAGATAAAAAGCAGTATCGATCATTCTATTTTAAGGCTTGATACAAGGTATTAGAGCAAGGATTGTAGACGTGCAGCTCCAGGGAGAGATAATCCAATCTCCTATGGAAATGTTCTGCTTCTAAATTTGCTTCTGAAGATAACATAAGGAAACCAAATGGATGACTCAGGCAAGGTGGTAAGTATTAGTTCCCAACCATCCAAACAACAGATCATGTTATAAGGAAACGGACTAAATCCAGGGCACCTTCACAGCCTGGCTTCAGATGCCCCCCACTGCCACTCACATAGAGCCAGGCAGGATGCTATTTACTATCATTTTATCATATGGCAAAAGAGAGACAGGCTTGCAAGGGCTTGCCTCTTTATTCTGGAGATGTGGCAAATGAAAACATCACTTACCTCACATTTCTTAGAGATGAACAGTACCATTCATGTGGATTTCCAGACAGTAAAAAGTGAATATTTTATCTTATTATTTCTTGAAGATTCTTTAAAATACATTGTCCATTTTTCTCCCATCTTCAAAGGCAGCACATAGCATTTTTTTTTTGTGGTACTTTGGGGCTTAGCTAATGATAATTAGTTGTGGAACCCTATATCATAAACTCATACTCTCCAGTGATAACTGGTACGTTCTGTCCTTTATGCTAAGCAGCCTGAGATTTCCCTTCTCCCTGCTATTGTACCTTTACTGTTGATTCGATGGTCATTATTCTTGGATGCCTGTGGTTTGTTCCTGGTGGCCCTTCCTCCTACTCTGTGCCTCTAGGTTCTTTTATATTGTTCAGATATGCAAATCCCTATAAAAATTCTTGCCGAAATTGTTTTAAACATATCATAATCAGGTTCTAAAAGAAATGGTGAGAGGGTTTACATCTTCATAAGTCATGGTGACTTCTGTTTTCAGTCTTTCATTATCAGGTCCAGGCTAGTATGCACAGGCCACCTTCAATCACTATGATCATATTGTATTTTGTGAACAATTTTGTCATTGCTGTGTCTTGAGTATTCTCCACAAGTTCATATATTAGAATCCCCCTCAGGAACAGTCATAGGGGAGGGGAATAAGGGGAAAATGGGAGGGAAGGAAGAATGGGAGGATACAAGGGATGGGATAACCATTGAGATGTAACAAGAATAAATTAATAAAGGAGAAAAAAAAAAAAGAAACAGGGTCAACCAACTCATATAGTGCAGGTAGGGTAAAAGGTTGAAGCCCATCCAGGCTTGAAAACTCATCAGACGCCTACCAACTCCTGAGCTCAAAATCCCACCAATCCCTGGGCTTGCCAGTCCCAACCGTGGAAATCTCCACCCTGTAAACCCTCCATGAAGCCCTATATAAGTGCATCCTCCCTCGCAGTTCTCTGCTGCTTCTCTCCTGAGGAGAGGCAGCCACCATCCCTGGTGTTTCCCTCCCAATAAATCTCTTGTGTAAAAGTTTGTTTTCCAATGTGACTTTGTGATATTCCTTGGCTCCTGACTTGCAGGATATCTTTACCTTCAGAGTTACAACACTTGTGTTGGGAAACCCTTCTCCTCAGAGCTGCAATACTTAAATTAATGGTGTCTAGAGGTTAGGCTTCTGGGAGAAGATTGGAACTAGATGAAGTCAAGAGAGTGGGTACCCTATCTCGGTAGCTTCATAAGAAATAGAAGGCCTTCTTTAGCCAGGAAACTGTCCTATCTTACCATGTGATCTCTTTCACTGTGTTACGGTACAGCCAGGCCTTCACCAGCTGCAGAGCAGATACCAGCTCCTTATCCATGGAGATTTCAACCTCCAAGTCTGTGGGCTAGATCAATATCCATTTTATGATCTACCCTGTCTGTCATATTTAATTACAGCAAATGAAGCACACTAGAATAGCCATCTCCCTTAAAAAGAAAACATGGAAACACTGGGTGTGGAGGCATGCACTTATAATGCTAGCACTTGGGGTGCTGAGGTGGAGGAGTACCACTTCAAGGGCATCCTTGGCCACATAGCAAATGATCTGCCTCAAAAACTTCAAAATAAATAAATATGAAACAATCTAGGTCACATTATTTTGCCTCTGATTTTTATACTTAACATTAGATTTGAAGCCCAGGGTGTTCTTGAACTACTCAAATTATATGTCTTCACAAACTGAAATAAAGATCTGCTGAATGCAGATGAAGAAACAGATCTAGAGGAAGGTGCTCCAAAATTACAAGTGAAGCTGTGATCTCATCATAAACCACTTACATCAGAATATCTAAGCCAAGTGCCTATATACTGACATTTTTAAAAAAAAAAGCTACTGAGGTCCATTTTTCATGGCATACAAATGCATTAAATACCACTAAGAAAATAGTAACAACAACAATAATAATAGCTGCACAAAACCATTCAACCACTGAAAAGTATAAATATTATAAAAAGAAAACCTAGGTAAATGTACCATCTCTATGAGGAGGAAGATTCAATATGCTGTAGTTGTCACCGCCCCCAAACTAAGCTACATGTTCAATGCAATCCACATCAAAAATTTCAGTGTGCTATTTTTAGTCTAAACTGACAGGCTGATGCTAAAATTATAATGAAATGTGAAAGTCAAGAAAAACCAAGACAATCTTGAACAGATCTGTAGGGCTCACCTTATGTACAGGAACCTAGTAAGTAGAGCTAGTATCTGTGCAAGACTACACACCTAGAACAGAACAGAGGACACCAACAGGCACACATGTGAGTGGCTGAGAGAAAGAAATAGTGTGGTACAGTTGACAAAGATGACTAAGGCTGGGTCAACTGCATATTCAAATGGAAAGAAAGTTGACCCCACACCCAAACCACAGTGCCAAGCTCATTATGTATCTACATGAAGAAGGGGGAAAACAATGAGTCTTTAAAGAAAAGAATAATATAGTCATGAGATTAGCATAGGTAAAAATGACATGAACAGACACTCAAAGAACTATCAAAAGGAAAAATATGACCAACCAGATAATATTAAAATTAAGAGCACGGGATAATTAAAACAGCATTAAATGAAAAAGTAAACTTGAGTGACACAAGCATTTTAATACATATATTAATAAGAACTCATATCCAGAGTGTATCAGATACTTCTATAAATCAGAAAATAAAAGGCAGAAAGTTTAATAAATTAAGCAAAAGACTAAAAGAATTAACTTTAAAATGGTGGTTTGAATGATTAATTGACATAATAAAAGGTAATCAACTTTATTGATCCCCAGGGCTATGTACCTTAAAACTCCAAAGCAACTACCATGCATCTGCAAAATGGTGGTGGTGATAGCACATAGGACATTACATGGGAGCGATGTTTTCAGTAGCTGGAACCATTTTGCAGTTGGTAATAACTAATGAAGTTACATACATACAAGCATGAAAGGCCAAGAATTCTACTCCTTTGCACATCAAACAATGTTTAAACCATATTCACAATAGTTCTGCCGAGTCTAGTTAAAAAATGGCAAAGAAATCAGTTGTCTGTGCCACCAGTCCTAGAACGGGCTGCGTTTACATTCATACATGAAAATACCCTGAGACTAGGAGTGCAGATTCTGATGCTACACACAACAGTATGGACAAATCTCAGACAGTGTTTGGTGAAAGAAGCCAGATATCTGAGGAGTTGCTCTTCTCTTTCCATTCATCGGAATTGTGAAAACAATCAAAACTCATCCACAGAGTTGAGAGTTCAGGTAGTGATTGTCTTTGACTGTGAGGAAGAAACACAGGCACCTCTGGGATGCCAGTTACCCTTTGTTTCTTGAGGTATGAACGTCAAACTATGCTAAGGATTCTCTCTCCCTCCCTCCCCTCTGTGTGTGAGTGTGTGTGAGTGTGTGTGTGTGTGTGTGTGTGTGTGTGTGTGTGTGTGTGTGTGTGTGCAATAGAAAATACAATGATTTTAGAATGAGCCAGAATTGAGACCTACTCATATAAGACTTCTTCCCTCTCTTTCCTCTTTCTCTCCTCACCACAACTTGCACATGCCTTCCCTCTTTAATTATCTGCCTCCAAGGTACCATGCACTTTTCTAGGTACAAAGAACATGAAGGGAGAAGAGCTATCATCTTCGGGGAAGGATATTTTCTTGCCAATTAGCCTAAGCCTGCATCCTGACAATGACTGTAACCTCCATATATTGTGGTAGTCATAACTTTTGCACGAATTACAAACTTCATACCAATTCCAAGTACAAATGCCCCTATGACCTTCCTGAATAATTGCAGTAAGGGCATGAGCAAACTATCACAGTTTAGTATCTAATGATGGTACTGCCATTTTACTCCAGGCATAATGAGGTACATATGAGCTGAGTTAGTGGCCCCAAGTTCTACTCCTGTATATTTCAATAGCACCTGCCATATCAACCAGTCCATGCCCAGTCCTCCTGTCAGTCAATACAACATACACATCTCGAGCATGCCTTGCTATAATCCCTTTCCCTAGCCTGCCTTTTGTAGTCTGAAAATTGGGCTTTCTTCTGATCTTATTATTTTCTCTGTCTCCAACAACACTCTTGCTCTGAAATAAATAAAGAGATATCTCAGCAGAACCGACACTATGTGGATTTCCAGAGCAGGTCTCTGTACTCCTATCTTTGTCCCCAGGCATTTATGATAACCAAGCCACCACCGGACATAGAAAGTCAGAGCAAATCATCTTTATCTTTCACAGCACAGTCTGTTTCTTAAGAACAAGGCCATTGATTATCCCCCATAGCCATTATGCCAGGGTTTGCTTTCACAAACACAAAATGCACTAACCTTGGCCTAAATTCTGCCTTTTGTTCATGCTCTCTCTGAATGCTGTGGCTGGAAAATCTGAAGGCTCAAACAGCCAAGGGCCTTAAGTCACAGTGGCTTTGCTCAGGGACACACACCCCGCATCTGCCTCCTTCTATCATGTAGCACAGATAAGCTGTCTGGGTAAAAACACTAAACAGAATGTCCTACAGAAAGCCACTGGTTGGTGCAGTGACTCTACCTCACCCTTCAGAGGCCAGACTAAATGTCTCCTTCCAGGGACATCCTTTCTAACTGTTCTAGAATGGCTCAGAGCCTAGCTTATAAAACCCAACAGACCTGTGACGTTTTCCTTTATAACCAGCTCACTTGCAATTGACCCATTCTTGTGATTATTTGTAACACCCACCAATATGTCCCTAGCACTTGGCACATAGGAGATGCTCAGGGGCAGCACCAAGAGGCAAGGATTAACAAAGATCCCTGGACTGAACAAAGCCATGCCTGCTGCTATACTCTGCCTCTATGGCCTGCTGTGATGGCTTCACACAACAAGGAAAGGCTGAAGGAGAGGAGGAAATCAAGGTGAAGGGGGGAGGGGCAAAGAGAAGCCTGCTAACCCAGCTCCTCTGAAGCCAGAACCCAAGTATGACAACGGCCCCTGCAACACACTGAGAGAGGGTCCAAGAGACGAATTGATGTTAACATGGATGGGAGTAGCCCTGTAGAATGTGGAGAAGCTGACAAAACCAGGCATAGAAAACAGGGGGACCAAAGGAAGTGTGGGCATCTTAGTATCTGTGTACTTTTGGTGAATGTACAGTTTTAAATACTATTTCATTGAATTTAACAAAAATGCAGAATTTTGTTCTGCTTAGCACATAGTCTAGTGGGCTACTAAACTATAGTTAAGCCATCTTATGAAAGCATTCCTAAAAGTACTGTATATGCTAAAACTATCTTAGGTAAAACAGGTCTCTGGACCAGCCCTAAATCCCTACACAATGTGACCCCAAGATGAAAGTTAATTGCTTCTCTTATGTGAGCCATGCTTGCTTGTGGCAAATGTCCAGAGCTGCCTTTCTCTATATATCACAACTGTGGGTGTTTTTTCCCTTAAAAACTAGAACAAGGAGGTTAAGGCTGCTTCCCAGTTGATGTGGGGAAATTCAAATTCATCTTATGTCCTCCCCTCCCTCTCCATCATTAACACACACTTAGTTTTCTTAAAAACAGGGACCTGTTAGAACTTGACCTCTAAAACTGCCTTTGCCGGTGTGTCAGGTGATGCAGACCTCACAGTGGCACCACTGAAATGGTGTTACTCAAAATAGCAGCTGTTCCTTTTTGACAACAATTCTGGATCTTCAGACTGATAATTCTCCTATTTTCATTTCATTTCCTGAAAGTCAGAGTCGGCTTCTGAGATGTCATTGAACAGCATGCTCAGTGTGAACTAGCAGCCTGCACTCTGGACTTCCCCGCTTGCATGCTCAGTGAGAACTGGCAGCCCGCACTCTGGACTTCCCTACTAAGCACCAAATGAAGACCTGTGGCTTTCTGATTTTGGGAGTCCATACATGAAAAGTTTGAAAGCTGTTATATACTGTTGATGAAAATCTATGTACTGCCTGAAATTTTATTTATGAAAAGTATTTTGTTCGGCAAGGGAAACAATCAGTTCAGTATAGAGGAAACTGATAGACCAGAAACAAACAAACAAACAAACGAACAGACTGCCGGCTACATATCTGATAGAGGATTAATATGCAGTATAAAAAGAAGGAAAAGAATGTCAAGAACACAAATGACTCAACTTAAAAATAGGCTACAGATCTCAATAGTTCTTAAAAGAAGAATTGAAATGGTTAAGGAATAACTTTGAAAGTGTTAACATACTTAGCAATTAAAAAAATATAAGTTAAAACTGCTTTGAGATTTCCTCTTATGTCTGTCAGAGTGGCTATGATCAAGAAAACCAGCAAAAAACGCTGGTAAGGATGTGGGGGAAGGGGAACCGTCATCTGCTATTGGCAAAATGGAAAACTGGTTCAGCCACGATCTAAAACTCAGAATGTATTTACCATATGGCCCAGCTATACCACTCTTTGGTCCAAAGGACTCTGTATGCTACTCCCCAGATGCTTATTCAGTCATGTTCATTATCACTGTATTAACAATGTCTAAGAAAAGGAAACAGCCTAACTGCCTTTCAACTCACGAATGGATAATGGCGTGGTACATAATCCACTAGGGAATACTATGCAGCTGTAAAGGAAAGTGAAATTGTAGTGTTTTCTGATAAATGAGTGGATCTAGAAAATGCTATACCGAGTAAGGTCACTCACACCCAGAAAGACAAACATTGCATGCTCTCTTTAATTTGCAGCTCCTAGCTCCAAACCTTTAGATGAGAGTGTATAACCTGGAGTAATTTCAGAAGCCAGGAAAATAAAAAGGGAACATGGAGAGGGAGAAAATGGGAAAAACATGGGGGTACTTTATATGGCGCAGGGGAGGGAGCGAAATAGTGTTTGTACAATGATCAGATCAACCATTACACCAACCAGTGCTAATCCAAAAATCCATCAGTGCACCAAGAACATAAAAACCCTAAAGAGCAGGACATAGATATGGATTTTATAGAGGTTTAATTACCACAGAGTGGTGAGAGATTCTGACACCCCTCTCCCCGCCCCCGCCATGGTCCCTCATATAACTCATCACTAACAAAAACGGCACATCCAGAATTAATCAAGCTGCGTTTTCCTATTTATATCTCTGCAATCTGGAGTTGCAGTCAGTACTGCCTCCTGTGGAGTATAGTTTCAGCTGACTCATTTCCGGGGTCACTAACACAAATGTCAGAGTGGCTCTACTTCCCTCTGAAGGCACACCAGGATCACATGACGTACATTGGAGAGCTCAGCCATCCTCATCTGAGGTTCCATGCCACCTTGCCAGTGATCCAGCAAGTCAGTGGCTGAAATGCTGCAGGGACAGAGAGTTCTGATGCTGATCCATAGGGAGAGTTTACCTGTAGAAGCTTTGTTCGCATTCAGGCAGAGGTGAGTTGAGCTCCAGTTCTGTCACCTGTGAGTTACACGGCCGTTACTTCGGTTCCTCTGTCTGCAGCACAGGTACAATAGTAACAACTCACGACTGCCGTGTGGGAGGCACTCTGTGTGTTTAGCACAAGTCTGTGGCTGCACTACAATTCAGCAAGCTCCAGCCACCGCCGTTACTCATCAGCTTCTCATATTTCTTCCTTGCATTTATTACCGTGTTCCTGCTTGCTTTTAGACATGATCTTGGTGAACGATATTTGTAGTGTACCTTTAGGGGGAAGCTCTTGGAGAAAGCTAGCTGACTAGTCCCTTTTCAGTCCTCGGCCAGAGAGCAGGGGTGGATGCAGACCTCAAATTCACAGTTAAATTCCCTTTGCCATACAGTGGTAAGCTTCCCATAGCACAACAAAATTCACTCCCTGCTAAAGGATTGTTAATGAGCACAGCTTTTGTCTATAGATCAGCTTCACAAGGTGTGTGTGTGTGTGTGTGTGTGTGTGTGTGTGTGTGTGTGTGTGTGTGTGTAGTAGTCCTGTTAACCTCCTCCTTCTCTGAACAACTCCCAGTCCAGACCAGTTTAGGGACCAAACACCCTGACATCCAGTCCAAGCTCTACAGACAAGTTGAAGGATTTTTAAAATATATATTTTATTAATTTATTCATATTACATCTCAATTGTTATCTCATCCCTTGTATCTTCCCATTCCTCCTTCCCTCCCATTTCCCCCTTACTCCCTTCCTCTATGACTGTGACTGAGGGGGACCTCTTCCCCCTGTATATGCTCATAAGGTATCTTAAAAGTCTGTGTTGAATTCTCTGCCTCTGTTTCATAGATCTGCTTGTGGTAGTATTGCTAATGGAGATGTAGTCAGGGCATTCTAGGTACCTGGAAATCACTAAGTTCTATGTGTGTACTCTAGGTAAATCCAGCCAGTCTTGTGCCTTGCCATGGGACCCTCATTCGAGCACTCCTGGCTTTGTTGAATGCTTCCACACCATTCAGGTTGGAAAGGCTTCTGTTGTGCCTTTCCCTCACCCTTACTTCATGGTAATAGAACACCTCTAATCCTTTCATAGGACCTACATTTCTTCTATCCCTTTGAGTGTGATAGATGCCTGGCACTCCATTTCTTACAGCCATTGTCTTCGTGCTTTCTGGCAACACTTAATAAGACCTTCATAGGATCGAGCTTTCATCTACTTTGCCAAGTATAGGACTTCATCCATAACAGGCACTCAATAAATATTTGTTGAATGGGTGAACAAATGCATGCAGCCAAGACATACAAAAGTAATCATGGCATTAGGCTAAAAATAAGGCAGCTTTGTTCCTCTGTAGACAGGCATCGAGGCCAAATTACCACATCCCCCTTCAAGGAATTGTTCTGAATCAGTCACTCATAAGAAATTGTACAAAGCTCTTGTAATCATAAAGCGGCTAGAAAGCACAAAGGAGGCTGAGGGATGTCTCCTCTGCATTCATTGTCCTTTAATTATTACTCTGGCCCAATCTCTATGCCATCTAGATAGAGCCAAAATCAAAGAGAACGTACCTCAGCACTCATCATGCAGGCTTCTAAGGTTATGAACTTCTATCTGATAGCATTACTTTTCTTGTTTATCTGTTTATTTTGGTCTGTGTAGATACCATGTTTGACAGAATTTTGTCCCCACAAACACAATGTTTGTTTCTCAATGCCCTTGCTTCATTTGAATGATTTCTGTCATCTACTGACAATGAGCAAGCACCCCAGCATTTAGTGATATAAACCAATACTTAGTAGACTCTTGATGCCAAGGATTCCGCGGCAGTACAGAAGGCCCAATTCTGCCTGCAGCAGCCTGTGCACAGCGAGGACTCCTGTGGCTGAGGGATGACTTTGATGCCTGGGGACAGAAGCTGTGAGACAGCATCTCACTCACTTATACTTGCATGGGGACCCCATGTGACATGGGCTTCTTAGAGAACCTGATGCCTCTGTTCTGAAAGATGTTGTCCTGCATGGGAGCATGCGGAGAACTAGTGTTCTCCGCCTTTGAAGTCATGTGACACATTGCTTGGTACTCTATGATACAAGTGGGAAGCTGAGAAATTCCCAAGCTCAGGGGAGGGAATTTGACTGCTTGTAAATTTAGTGAGCACGGCCACAGTGCTGACAAATGTGTATGATGACACACATTACAGTGTCAATCTTCAGAAAACACAGGTGTTCAAACCTTTAAGTCAGTGATTTTTATATTCCATTGCACGTATCTCAATGTAATGAATATTGAACACCTAACAAAAAGTCAAAACTTTCTCTGATTCTCTCAAATACTATGACAATGGGAAAGTAGAACTTGCCCAAGGAGGTCCTGAGCATCCCCAGTATTCAGTGCACTTTAGCACCCCCAATATACAGTGCATTTGAGCATCCCCACTACACAGTGCACTTGAGCACAACATTATGCAGTGCACTTGTGTACCCCCAGTATGCAGTGTACTTGAGCACCCCCAGTATGCACCATACTTAGCACCCCCAGTATGCAGTGCACTTGAGCACCTCCCAATATGCAGTGCACTTGAAGAACCCCAGTATACAGTGTGCTTGAACATCCCTAGTATGCAATGCACTTGAACATGCCCAGTACACAGTACACTTGTGCACCCCCCAGTGTGCAGTGCACTTGGACAACCCAGTGCACTTTAACACCCCCCAATATGCAGTGCACTTGATTACCTCCCATTAAGCAGTGCACTTGAGCACTCCAGTATTCAGTGCACCTGAACATGCCCAGTATAGAGTGTACTTGTGCACCCCCCCCCAGTGTGCAGTGCACTTGAGCACCTCCCAATATGCAGTGCATTTGAGCAAGCCAGTATGCACTGTGCTTGAGCATCCCCAATATGCAGTGCACTTGAGCAACCCAGTGTGCAGTGTGCTTGAGCATCCCTAATATGCAGTTCACTTGATCATTACCAGGATGCAGTGCACTTGAGCACCCCCACTAGTATGCAGTGCATTTGATCATCACCAGGATACAGTGCACTTGAGCACCCCTCCCCCAGTATGCAGTGCGCTTGATCACACCCAGTTTTCAGTGCTCATCTAAGGCTGAACTTTGAAGGGAAGTTCTGGGGCTTTCCAATAGTTTCTTGTTAGGCGAAAATCAAGACAGTCTTACAGTGAGAAAGATGTTTTTTTTTTAAAGATAAATGTTTACTTAGAAACTTTTTCACTTAATATTTATTCAGTCCTCAAAGTCCATTCAGGAAAAGGTCACTTTGTGTTCTCTGGGACAATAATAAGACTGAAGACAGACACTGCAAGACACAGGACACATTTCATGCAGATGGCAAATGGTATAGCAAGCACTTGCGACCAGTTCTTTCAGACAGACAGAGGTTCAATCTTCTTTGGAGATGACTTAGTTTTAAACTTCTTTTCAGCAAAGCCTCTTTATTTCAAGTCAAAGCTACTTAAAAACCTATGGTTGGCTGTTAACGGGGTAAGTCATGTCAGTTGTCGGAACTTCAGCTACGGATGGTTCCAAGAACACCAACTGAACATGCCTCTTTGATCCCTTGGTCCTCACTGTTCCTCTATGCTCATTATTAAGTAGACACTCCCCATGAGAAGATAGACAACTACCATCAGCTACAACCCTGTGTCTAACCACTATGCAAAGGCAGTAGTATTCAGCTTCCTTTCTCTATGCTGCATAGACACCTGTTTTTCTCCCTGTTTTCCCTGGACTTAATGTGTATGTGTTGTCAATCAAGGCCTTTCCTATTCCATTCCCACCCATCACGTATGAGCGGGAGGTGAAATCAGGTGAATGCTAAGTCTTCACAAGCAAATTAAATCGTACAATGTAATGGGTGATAAATGATTCCTTAAGAAAATCTCAAGGTGAGGGCATCCAGTGGAAACTTGACGGAGACCAGACAGGCAGAGACATCAGGTGCTGAGTGTGTCCTCGTTTTGCAGATGTAAAATCTTGTAGCTGGCAAGAACAGATCTTTGTTCCATTTTTATCCATCCCTTCTCCAGGCTCTCAGTGTTCTATGATTGCATCTGTTCCTCCTTCCTTAGAGGAAAAAACTCGACAAAATTATTCATACTAAAGTGTGAGTCACTCAATCACCAGGAATCCTTGCACTGTAGCTTCTTATAAGGGTCATTTGCTATTTGATATCTGTTCAGCTTTACTATGTGGAGGGCTTGTGTGTAGGTAAGTACTGCATACAGATGAAATGAGACAACCATGTCTTACATAGGTTATAAGATATATTAATCTCATAAAATTAGTCATTTCCATATTATAGGAAATTTAAGATCATCTCAGAGAAAAGAAACACTTAAATGTTTTCAAATTCTAGGAGCTCATACAACTGAAGCCATTTTCTGTCTTCTGGGACTATGGCAGGTATAAAGCCACCCCAGGAATATTACTTCTATTTTGCTGATAGTTCAAGGTTATGAATCTGGTCACCAATTGAACCTGAAGCAATTATGCTGTGATGCTTACATTTCCAAAGTCTCTGAATTTTTTAGGAAGAGTGAAGTCTGGGGCAAGCATGGCCTGTCCTTCAAAACATACTGTTCAATAGGCATTGATCTACCCTTTCATAACCCACCCTTATTTCCTATATTGTCACATGACATGTTATAGCAGATTCAGGTGATACTGTGCTTGTATCCCCTCAGTGAAAATCTCATCACAATAAAGGCTGCTACTGCAGACACCTTTTCCTCTCTGAAGATGTTTTGTCTAGCAGTGGGAAAACACATCTCTCTCGCAGGTCCAGATGGAAGGCTGGAGACTGGATGTCCTCAGTGCAGCCAATGTCAAATGACTTTTGAGAAGTAACAATGTCAATTTCTTTCCTTAACATGAGACCCTCCCATCATGTGCTGTATTGGCCACCACCATCTCTCAGGACTCCGCAAAGATAGGCAATTCTGCCTCTCGAGAGTGATAATCTGTTTTTGAAGGTGCCTACCTTTGGCTTTCTTACCTATCCTGTCTTACATTCCACTCTTCTGCTAGTGTTTTCTGTCATGTTTCTATATAAAAGATAATGCATTAATCCTTGTCTAAAGGTCTTCTGCTTGGCAAGACCAGCGTGAATTCTCTTGTCTTTTTGTTTGGACTGGTCATTAACACTGATCTTAAATACAAGTGCTAACAATTGTGTTTAGATGTCATCATCAAAGAGGCACCAATTAAGTGTCTAAAGAATTAAACTAAGGATTTCTTTATATCTATGACCAACAAACGACCAAGTACTCTTGTCTGTCAATCAGCAGAAGACCTTATTACTACAGCATCTTCATCATTCACTCTGAAAGATGCCCTCAACCCAAATTATGCTAAACTACTATTCTGAAGAAGGCTGTGGGAAAGGAACAGGCTGATATTAAAATGTTATTGTACTAAAATAGTCGTAGAGAGTGCAACGAGTGTGTTATTATGCAGAATGCATCCGAGCAAGATGAGAAGCTCTATTTTTAGGAACAGGCGGGAGTGGAAAAAGCCCAGCAAAACCCAGCCGGACCTAGAGATTTACTCTACAAAAGAACGAGAGAGAAACTACTTGGGGGGGGATTTAATTTTGATGCTCAGTTCCTCCCTTCTTCATCTACTTTCAGATGGCAACAAATCCTTCTGATGATAATTGCAACGTGTGTCTATTTATGGTGATCTGATGTGGGTGTAGATCATCCCATTTTGGATTCTATTGATCACCCTCCATACTGATTAATGGGCTTTCAGAAGAGCCAAGGGAGTAAACAGGAACTCCAATACTTTGCTTCCTCCATGAGCAGAGGGGGGGAGGGGGATGTTGAATTGGTGCATTTATTTCCAAGCTTTTTATAATAAAGTTTTAATTAAAATGAATAGAAATAAAAATTAGTATTCAATATGGACAAGGGAGGAAGATAGATGGGGAGGGATCCCTATACACAAATGTTTGGAGGGTCTTCTCCAGTGCTATTTGGGACTACCAGGAAGAAATTACAGTTGGGACATCACCACATTGTGGAAGAAAGCACATTGTAGAAGAAGAGCTCCTGGAAACAGACTTTTGGTGTATTTTTAAAATTTAGATTTATTTTATTTTATTTTATGTGTATGAGTGTTTTCCCTGCATGCACATATATGTACCACCTGTTTGTTTGCTGCCCACAATGCTCAGAAGAGGCCTTCAGATCCTCTGGAACTGGGTTAGGGGTGGCTGTTAACCACAATGTGAATGGAGTTAACTGCATCCAGCTCCTCTATAAAAGCAAAAACTGCTCTTGACTGCTGAATTATCTTTCTAGCCCCCTAGTTCATGTATTGTTTAGTGAAAGTACAGAAAGATTGCTATGTCCCTGAAACTACCTACTAGATAAGTTTGATATTGCATCATGAAAGTCATGGCCTCTGGTAGGTGGTCCATATCCTGCTGGGTTTCCACCACCACAAGCATAAGGACATCCCTAATTGGATTCAGTAAGTTATTAATAACAATTTTGTAAAAGGACTTGAAGTCTGTAGGGATACAGGGTAAGGGCACTATAGGGAGTTGAATGATTTGATCAAAATGCATTGTGTGCGTGTGTGGAATTTAAAGAGACTGAAAAATAAGAAAACAGGGTGAACTACTTGGTTAGGGTTCTGAGTTGAAAGCAACAGAAAATGTAGGTACAAAGTAATTTGTTGATTTTTAAAACTAAAGGAATGGCTGAAGACTTAGACCAAACAAAAGCTACTAGATGTGGTGATGATGCTCTGGAGATCTGGATGCCGGAAAGAATAGGTTTTCCTGTCCTCATGTCATTCCATCAAAATTCAAAAGTGTTGAGACTGTATATTGAGCCATGTCGCAGACTGACCTTAGTCAGGGACAACAGTGTAGCCAGAGATAGAATTCAGCTGGGAAGAAGTACTTCCCACAAAGAAAAATTAGGTGAATAGCAGCAGAGAGTGAGAGCTAGCCTGGATGCCTTGATAGCCACAGGTACCACTTCACCAGGGACTACCATGTTGGTGCTTTGTTTAAGCAACTTTTTCCAAAGCTTTAATAACCATTAACACCAACATTGATTCTTTTTGTTTACGGAGATCCCATTCTCTACCCCACTTTTCAGTCACCCACTCTCTATCCAGCTCCATTCCCTAACTGTGATACCCTGCTGGCCTTTCCTGGTTATCCCTCCAAATTCTAACCAAAGGGACAACCCTTTCAGTCTTCATATTGTACATGACTTACTTGTGTCTTTTGAAGTTGTACAGGAAGATGTACTATAAGCTAGAAACTGAGCAGTGCATGCTCAGCGATAGTGTTTTACATCTTTATTAACCTATGTGCAGGTGAAACACGCAATATGAAACAAAATAGAGTAAAGGCAGTGCAGAAGCCCTTAGGAATCCAGTAGGGCTCCACTCCAATGCCTTTTAAAACAATAAAACACTCAAACATATTACTTTCAATTGTATTTTCCTCACAAAATGCAATAAAGTGTGACCGAGAAACTATAAATTATACCCTTCATCTTTAATGATACTATAAATATGAGAGTAAAGTCATTAACAAAGCCATTAGAATAACTACTAGCTGGGGTATTCACTAAAGCATCATAAATTTATTTGGTTGTTGTTTTGCTTTGTTTTCATATTAGAGAGTGCAGAACTCTGACTCATGGCTGAATGCTGAACTCTCATTTCTGTCTCCAATACAAGGATGCATTTTTCATTAAGGTGTCTCAGCTTTGCAAAGCTCTTTACGTTTTCTGAGACACAGGGAGTTGGGGAATGCCTTAGTTCAATTCAGTCCTTGACTAGAGGTTGGATTCCATGTGGACCCTGGCATGACATTATTTGTATAAGCCCTGATCTCCTCACTCATAAACTGGAGTAAGACAGTAGTTCCGGGTGACAATTTGTCTTCAGCACATAGTGAAGTGTCTGGTTTTAACTCGGTATCTGTTAGCTATTGAAGACATTTGGTGGCACTGGAGATTGATGTCCATGAGCTATATTGCCAGCCCTAGGTATGATAGTCTTTGAAATATCTAAAATGCAAACATTAGGAAAGCAGGGTTTTCTGAAGAGATGTGCAGAGAGGAAGAAAACACCCTGAAATATGAATACTGGATTCTCACGACCTACACTCTAGGTAGGTAACTTGTACCCACAATTCAGTCATGACTTAACAAAATCTAAAAAAAAAAAATTCTTTGGCATGAGACTTCAGCTCTGTTGCCACATAAATAACTGATATAATAAACCCAAATACACTAAGCATCTATTTCAGAATTGGCAGATTAAGTGGTTAGTAAAAGAATAAACTTCCAGAAGGAATGCTGAAGAACCTACCACCTTGTTCTGTGACTTGGAGGGGGAGTTTATTAAAATCTGTAATAAAGGAACTCAAACACCGGAGCAGCAAACTGCTGTCCAGGGAACTGCAATCCATGAAGCCACTTATAAGAACCTCAGGGTATTAATTCTCAAGATGATTAAAGACAGTTACGATGGCTGAAGCAATTATCCCATAATAATCCCCTAGCACTCTCCTGGAAATAGAGTGAAGCTGCTGAAATGGCGGACATACCTGAAAAATAAATAAGAAGCCCACAGTGATCTGCCCTTACTGCCTCTAAAATACCATGGGGAAACATTCATTCTGTGTCACTACTAATAAATAAGCGCATGGTAAACACTTGCAGGTGAGAGTTTCTGTGGGAAACATTCGCCCAGGTTTCCAACTATAAGTTGGAAGTGCTACCTTCAGCATGCGCTTTCCTGTGATGATGTTCAGTAGAAATACAGCACAGATTATAATGGCCCCCAGGAAGATTTGTGACTCCAATTACACGAGGAACTGAAAGATGTCAAATAAATATTTCTCTCAAGGACTCTGCTCAGCCCAAGAGGCTCAGGAAATGCTGCTGATGGGAAATTTATGAGACCTCACCTCTTCGGCAGCTCTATACAGGAATGTCATTCTAATACTCCCTTGATCCAGGATCGAGTTCTTTTAACCACCTTGGGTATCATTAATTAGAGCAACGATTAAGAGTCCTTAATACTAGACACTGCCATGTCAGAGTATGGGACAGACAGGCTTTGGAGTAGCTCCTTCTCCCAGCAGCTCTGTAAGTGCAAATTCTCCTGGGAGGGGCAGCACTTCATTACTATCACTCTTGTCTCAATTGCTTCAGGCAACGAAAAGCCTTGAAAATGGAAACAGTGCATACATACACATTTACACAAATATACATTTGTCTGAAGTACAGAATGATGCTGTGAAGCAAAATGGCATAGCTAAGTTTACTCAACAGCACAGCGAAAAGCTTTATTTACTTGCATACTAAATTTTCAATTGTGATTTAAAGGGGTGGATTTATTTTCAGTAAGTAATTGTGTCCGTTTTTGCACTCTGTTTATCTTTTATTATTAATATTTTGGTTAGCATACAGAGTGTTGTATTCAGCAGTGACATTTTCACACACATATGTCATACTTCAGTTTTCCTCATGTCTATCTTTTGCTTTCCTACGCTCCAATTATCCTTCCTTTCAATTTAACTCAAGGCATTCCATTACCCTCTCTGGCTTTGCTTCATCTTCCCTCTAGCTGCATCCCTCTCCCCATCTTATCTGTTTTATGTCCCCCAACCCCCACACACATATGCACATACATGTATATACTAATGGACATAGCTATTTAAACCTAGGTCTCACATTTGTCTTTCTGCATCTGGTTTATTTTGCTTAACGCAGTGATCTCCAGTTTCATCCACCATCTTGCAAATGCAATAATTTCATTCTTCTTTATAGTTGAGTAAAATCCAATTGTTCATAAGGAACATACTTTTTAAAAAATAGATTCATCTGTTGATGGACATCTAGACTGCTTGGCTACTGTAGATAGTGTGACAAAGAACATAGACATCTAGCTACCTCTGAACTTTGGGTATGTTCTCAGGAGTAGCATAGCAGGTCATGTGGTAGTCCCATTTTTAATGTTTTGGGAAACTATCACACTGATTTTAACAGTGACCATACAAGTTTGAGAAGTCACCTCCAGTGTAAAATTGCCAGCATTTGTTGTTTGTTTTCTTAATGAGAGCCACTCATTCTGACTTCTCTGCCCCACTGACTTTCAGCCAAGCCATGTGATTCATCCATTGCAATATGGCCCTGAAGCAGAAGGCAGCCTCTCCTGTGTTTGCAGATCCATGGAGACAGTAAAGATGAGCCCACCTGTAACCTCAAATGACTAACCAATGTGTACCTTGGTAAAGGGCCACTCTAGTTTAACATCATCTCCAAGACAGGAAAAACAAAGGCTTATAACTGCACGACACTAGACGGAGGGGCAATTTGTTGTGCAGGGTATCAAAAAATAATTGTTAAACACTGAACAAAGGCTAGCACACAAATGTCTACAGCTCAATTTGAGTTCAGCCCCCACCTATGCCAGGGACTGAACTAAAGACTTAATGTTCGTGCAGATGACTTGAAGAGCTGGTGCTATTCTCCTAATCAAACTGTCCCATGACTGCTCCGAAGTCACCCAGCTGGGAAGAGCCAGAGGGAGACTGAACCTCAGTGCTGTCTGCTCCCTCCCAGTGTGTGCCATGCATTTTGAATGCTCCTTGAAGTCCGTGTTGAAAGGGTGGAGCTGCTGTTTGGCTCCACTCTCATCCTCAGTGCAGTTTGCTTACATTGATAACCGTGTGTCAGGCGTGATGGTGCAGGTCTGTAATTCCAGGAGTGTTGCAACTTCAAGGCCAGAGGGCTCAAAGTGAGCCCCAACATCAACAACGTACAAACGCATATCTTCACATGTGACTGTGTATATATGTCTAGTGACTTATTGATAACAGCAGATACCACTCAGAGTGTGAGGCACAACCTTCTACTCCTGCAGTAGAAGCTGACTACTACTGTGCTGGTTTTTACCACATTGATACTTTTAAAAAATTTAAGCAGAACAACCTAGTATCTAAAATGATTTTTTTTCTTGAAAAAGAAAAAAAAATAATATGTCTCTATGCAAAATAAGTGGAATGCATCTGAAGGAGACAGCCTGTAATCACATATTAAATAAGTAATTGCCACCAACTAACAGCTCAAAGGCTTAGTTTCATTATCAAAGCAAATAATTCATTTGCGACAGGAATTGTTCTATTCTATCACCTTTCTTACGAACAACTGTGATATTCCAAATTATCTCTTGTGTCCCAAGCTTGTTTAATGTACAAAACCAAATGTAGCCCCCATCTCTCCTTCCCTCCCCCCTTTCTCTCTCCTCTCCTAGCACAAGAGATTATTAAATAGATCCCAGGAAGGTTTTACGTAGCCTTGTACCTCTACAAAACAATATTCTAGGATGTACAAGAAAAGCATTCCTTTCTGATGAACAATTTTCGACATCTTTAAATGTTAGAAAAGATAGTTCCTGAACAAACTGTTGGGTATTATAGACAAATATGAATGCTGATAACTTTAGCATCACTGATAGGAAGCCTTTACTCTGCATTTAAGGACACCTTGGAGAGCATGATGCACCTGTTCACACAGATGGCAGTGTTCATTGGACTTGCTGAACTGACAAATCAGATCACATGGGTTAAGTCTGTGAACCACTGTATCGAGTACTGCAATTCCTCAATGAAGCCATGTCACAAGTAGGAGGCGTTCAGTCCTGGAGGCAAAGCCTTTGGGAGCAGGCAACCGCCCTGCCCATCAGTCAGTCCTAGCTCTCAGGAGGATGTGATGCTGTCAAAGCAGATTGCTGGGAGGGCTAGTGTGGCTTGCAGGCGTTCTCTTGGATCCTCTCCTGCTCTGTGATCTCTTTTGCTTCCTGTCCTGATTGAAGCAGCAGGAGACCCTTGTCAGCACCACTCTCTTGGCCTTTCAGGTTGTCACAGCCATGAAACCAAAATACAGTAAATAGCTACTCTTTATAAATCACCCAGGCTTGCATATCCTCTTATGGCAAAAGGAAAGGAACTAAGACATGAGCCAGCTGTTGCTGTTGTTGTTGTTGTTGTTTTTGTTGTTGTTGTTGTTGTTAGAACTAGTTGAGAACCAGGAAGGTGATAAAAGCTGTGAATGCCTTGGCTCGTCATTGCAAACACATGAGAAAAAAATGTCTGGGTAAGAGCATGGCAGTGGGAGGAACAGTGGGAGTATTGTGGAAAGATGAATAGACAAACATGTGGCAGGCACCTCTAACTCATCTACTGCCCCTAACCTGCCAGCAGAACCCTAACTCTCTTTAGGGCACAGTGTTTTAAGGGGTAAAGTCAGGGATTCATGAAAGCACATCACAGCAATCCCATTATCCTTTGCCAGCAGCTATGGGTAGGTAGTCATGAAATGAACATCTGGCCAATGAGAACCAGGGAAAAACCTGAAATGTCTTCTAGGAAAGATTCCCTGATTTCTCATCTTACACAATGAGGAAGGGAGAGCCAATACACCCATAGACAACGCCTGTATGAAGCCCGTAGACTAGAAATGCCATCTCTAGACATCTTGTTAAGAAAGGGATAAATGTGATGGTAAATATTGTGTTCAACTTGGAAGACTCTAGAATCTCATGGTCAACAAAAGAAGACCCACTCTGATTGTGAACAGTACCATTCCATGGGCTGGGGGCCCGGACTGAATAAAAAGGAAAAAAAAATCTCACTAAGCATGAGCACTCACTCAGCCTAGCCAGGCACTAGCACCCATCACTGTGTCCTGCCTACAGGCAGAGCGTGGTCACCTGCACCCATCACTGTGTCCTGCCTACAGGCGCACTGTGGTCAGCTACACCCATTGATGTGTCCTACCTACAGGAGCAGTGTGGCCAGCTGCAAACATCACTGTTACCTGTCTACAGACGCACTGTGGTCACCTGCACACATCACTGTGTCCTGCCTACACATACACTGTGGTCAGCTGTGTCATGCTCCCACTGCTGTGATTTCTCTGCCACAATGAACTGCCTTTCAGACTGTAAGGCAAAACCAATCTGTCCTTCTTTAAGTCACTTTCCATAGGTACTTTGTCCTGGCAATGTGCAACGCCACGAACACAGAATCCCACTTTCTTAAGCTCTTCAGCAATGTAAAACATCCCTGAAGGCTCTGTGTCCCAGCAAAGGCAGCTGGCCTTCAGCATCCACTGACAAACATACACAAAAACAGAGACTGTGATGCAACTGTTTCCAGGAAGCTGGGATGGGGATTTTTTAAAAATCACCTTCTTTTAAAATACTAGCAACTAAATCAAATTATTATTATGCCATTGTGCATAACCAGCGAATCATACCTCAGGCTAGTAGAAGCTGTTCACAGCCTCTACCATTCTTTCTTTTGGAAGTTGCACTTTCCTGCCTTATCTTATCGGAAATCTTCAAAGGGACAGTCGACAGGCAGTGCTTCTGTGAGCAGAGCCCTGCGGACATAAGAAGCAGATCATCCTGCCAAACTCCAGAAGAAAAGGAATGGCTTTTCCATGATGTGGCTCGCGTTTGCAGATGAAGTTGAGTTATTTGGTCACAGAGAACACTGAGTCTGGGTATGTATGTCCATAGGCCTGCT
This sequence comes from Acomys minous, assembly GCF_964271855.1. NCBI lineage: Eukaryota > Metazoa > Chordata > Mammalia > Rodentia > Muridae > Acomys > Acomys minous. The sequence goes on from NC_140490.1 coordinate 30,178,188, forward strand.
TTTCCATCTGATTGCTATTCCTTTGGTAAGACCTGAGAAAATGGCGGCTGTGCTCTTTGCAGCTCCATCCTCATGCAGCTCTCAGCCAAGAGAGCCACACAGTGCACTGTCAATAATCAGACCAGAGACCTTCTGAGGATCTTGGGTTCTGTCTGTGGCTTCCAGTGTTTCCCCAGAATGGAATTACAACAGCAGCAACACTGGCATCAATAAAAATAACAGCAGCCTCCAACCAGTTAGCACTGAAGGGCACTTCTGTTTTAATGGTTTTAATGTCACTATAGGACAGCTCCCTTCTCTCTTATGATACTGATGTTACTGGAGGACAGCTCCCTTGTCTATCCTTATGATACTGATGTCACTATAGGACAGCTCCCTTCTCTATTCCTATGATACAGATGGAAACACTGATGTTACTATAAGACAGCTCCTTTCCCTATCCCCATGAAACCTGTGGAACCATAACTCTCAGGGTTTGCCTATGTCATCCATGTTAGAGGAAGCATGACCTTCGGTTCTTTACAAGAACTAGCATATAGTGTCACTTTACAAGTGCTGATAAAATTCAAAATTCTAAACCATAAAGAAGATCATGCTGTGATACCTCATATTCCTAACTTTTGAAAGCATAAAATGCTTTAAACCTCCCTGCAAAAGTAGCCAAGGCAGTGGGGCAGCTCAGAAAATCATACTTACATTCCTGAATCTGGGCCATTGAGATGAACTAACTTGAGTTCAATCCCTGGAACTTATGTGTTGGATGTAGAGAATGAACTCTCATGAAGTATCCTATTACCTCCACTTAGTCACTACAGCACACTCATGTCCAAACATGTAACACACATGCACACTCACATGCACACATGCACTCAAACTAAGCAAATCAGTCAATCAATCAATTATTCATTCAATCGTGTATCCAATCATACCTGAAGGAAGGTCACCCCTTCTTGGATGCTCCAATGAAGAGGATCCCCACAAACCCCTGGAGAAATAGCTAGCTTTCCTCAATTGTAGCAATATGTCAGCAAGTATTTCTCTGAGCAGCAGAATAAAAGCATCCGTATGCTGAAGCCAGGCAGCAACTGGACATAGCTCCCATGGCTGTGTTGGATGGCAGAAGGGTAACTGGGACCCATGTGGCCTGCCAGGAAACTCTCAAGAATGCTTCTGGAGCCAATGCAAAAATATGTAAACTGTAAAGAGAAGTGACTTAGGAGAATTTGTAAAACCAGTTTCTTTATCCTTACCAATGGCCATTTTCTCCAATTACATTTTTATTTCCTGGTCTTCCCCTCTACCTCTTACTGGTATGTGTTCTGGAGGCACTGAGGGTGTTGCCCCCAGGGCTGATGTTCCACAGAGAAGCATCTTTCAGGGAAGGACAGACATGGCTATTGCTCTCTGTCAAATTTCTTACCCACTTATGACAGATCTGAGGAAGAGCAGCTGCCTCCTCTGATCTGAACTCTGGTTAAGGATCTGAGGACTTTGGAGTCTCAACTTTGCCCATAGGCAGCTGTGATGCTCAGCCAAGTCAGAGAAGCCCCAGAAGCCTCAGCTTTCTGAGATGTGGGGCTCTCAGTGAACTCAAGTGGGTACTGTATGTACGAATGCTTAGGGCAGCACTGGACCTCTATGTGAGTTCAGTTAAGAGCTATTGACCGTGTGATTTCTCCACCATCTTTCTTGCTCTGGTTTTCTTGAAAAATCTTAGTTTTGTTGGTGATGTTGATGATGTTTATTTTGTTTCTGTGTCAAAGCCTTCTCTGACCTTGTTTTGTTTACTTTTCAGAATAGTATGATAAACACCATTCCCAGACTTGTACAGTTCCTGCGCCATCTCCAGAGCCTCCTTGACACTTAGCTGCCCAATGAGCACTTCAAACTTAACACAGATCACATAGCACCCTTGTCCTCTTGTATAGTTTCAATACTCCTCTTCTCTTAGTCATGCTCCCGCAGAATATGGTACCACCAGTCACCTGCAGCCAAAGTTATTTTCATCCTTTTGTTTATTTCCTATATGTAGATTGTCTGAATGTCTAGCTAGCCCTCTCACCTACTATACCACTAAGCCCACACTCTCCCATTCCAGCCAACACAACCACTCTACCAAGACACCGAACACATGTACCATCTACCTCAGAGCTACCCTGGTCTGGTTATCACAGGGGAAGCTTCTGGTAAGGCAGAAGTGCTTTCAGTAGAGACTGATTTTCCCTTGGCTACCTCCAAGATCTTACTCAATGAAGGAGAATTTGCCACAAACTAGGAAGTCAAAGCCGGTACCATGAATTTTTTTCAGTGTAGAAAAAAGTCCAGGGATCCTTGAGAACCAGAAGCTGTAGTGGCCTGCAGCGGGGGAGTGGGCTGCCACTGCCAGGTACCACATCATAGTCTGCAGTAGCCTGCGGGAGAGGACTGAGCTCCTGTCACCCGGCACTGGGTGATAGTCTGTAGTGGCCTTCAAGAGAGGAGAGGAGAGGGCTGCTGTCACCTGGCACCAGGTCACAGTCTGCAGTGGTCTGCTGGAGACAAGTAAGCTGGCATCACCTGGCACCAGGTCACATCTTCTTCACAGTGCAGCCAGTTTCTTGGTTCATTTTTACCACTGCTGTATCACCAGGAGGGAAGCCAGGCTGTCCACTCTCCTGTAAAGCTTAAGGGAAGCTGCTGAATTAATTAGAGTCTTGAAAGTTCAGTCACTGACTGCCCAAAGCCCTGTAGGGGAAGCAATTAATCTCAGGTTTCTGCTGCTTCTACAAAACAAAAGCATCCAGGTTACTGGGCCAGTAAACACAGCACTCCAGAGCAGTCCTACAGGCCATGTAGTGGTAACATTTTTCTAGATCAAAAATATATTAGTTTCTGTCATTAACTTAATAATAACTGTTCATTCTGTATAATACTTTAGTAATCACAGCAAATATGCCATGTGTATATGAGAAATGCTGAGCTAAGTTTAGAATGTCAGCAATTGCTTACAGTGATCATCATAACCAATAATGCAGCTCCTAATCTCATAATAATACTATGTAGCACATTGTCATCCCATTTCACAGATAGTACAATTGAGTATGGAGCAGCCTGACTTGCTACAACCCATCAACCAGTGAATGGCAGGTCCACCATAACCATTCACCCCACGAGGTCCCCACTCAGCGCTCTGCTGAGTGACTGCCATACACTGGACACATCAACACATGATATCTAACTTGTTCTTCAGTGAGATAAAGGTGAAGATTGTTCACATTTAAAGAAGAAGAAATGTCCTACAAGAGGCCAAGGGGACCAAAGCTAATCAGTGAGGACAGACCTGGAATTTGTAACCATAGATGCTGATTCTACTGGGGGAAGAGCAGGTGGCTTTTCCAAGACTGTGTGGCAGGATTTGCTTTTAAACAAACCGAACACTGTTTTCTTTCATTCCTGGGCACCATGTTATTTATATCATTGTCCCAACTGTACAACGCCTCCATGAACTATCACATAGCTCAAGACTGAGACTAAGGACTGGAGACCCAGCTCTGTGGTAGATAAAATGCTCTGAAGGCTTCAATTGTCCAGTGAGCTTCCAAACATTTCACTCTCCCTGGAGAACCTTGTCCCCCCTACCCTCACTTGCAGAAGCCAGTGCCCAAAGTGTGTGTGGGATGATTCACCAAAACGATGTGCAATGAACAGACACCTTCCTGAGGCTGTCAGCCAACATTGGGAAGTTGGGACAGACAACCAACCAGACGGAACTCAAGTCATCTATATTAGGATTGCTGGGATGGGTTGACTCTGGGGAGCCTCAAAACTTCATTTCAATTCGCTCAAATACTGTAAAGCAAGTGCTTTTAAACTATTACAATTCAGCAAGGTGCCCTCCTGCTCCCATGAGTACTCTGCCCCCTTCCTCCTAGCTGGCTGTGTCTTCTCCACAGACTGGAGTCCAAGGACAGCCTTTGACTGGATCTCTTCCCTCTTCTGTGTGGACAAAAGCTTACTGAGGCAAACACTACTCTCCTATCCTGGGGCTCCTTTTGAACAGCACCCCACCTGAAGAAGACAAGAATAGGCATCATGGTGGAGGATGAAGACAAACGTGGGCTGGAATAATTCTCTACATCCTGGATAACTGTGTGAATTCCAGATCATTCTAATACAGTTTGTACAAACGTTTATTCCATTTTAGTAGTCCTAATCTGGTGGTCAAGAACATAAACCCTCAAGTCAGGCAGAGCTGGGTTCAAATTCTGGCCCTGCCACTCCTTACCTCTATACACAGCCACTCTTCTTTAAAATGTTTTACTTAATTTCTTGCACATATAAAACAAGACTGACATCAGTTCCTACTTGTTAAGTACTTGGCCAATATCTACTCCACCCTAAGTGCTTGGTAAATGTTATACAGTATCTTTATTAGTACCCAAGTATTGATCGCTAGTCTTAGGATATAAGCAAAAGAAAATCAATGTAAACATGTGTTAAGAAAAATATATAAAATACAAATAATAAAATAGAAATTGTGGGCACATATAACTTACATGTTAAAGAATAGCTGGGTTTGGATCTATCTGGCACAGAATGGTTTTTTTTTTTTTTTGCTTTTTAAAATATATATACTTTTATTTTATTACACATGTGTAAAACAAACTACATACAGCAGGGAGAACCATGTGACAACCATGAGAATACTGAGTACTATATATGTTACATTCATAGTGACTTGGCCATCTGCATTCGTCTCCTCTGAAGTAAGTGTCTTTCCTGTCTTGTTGGGTCTAGATCTCCGAATGAGATTCAATATCTATCTTTTCTCAACTCTAATAGTTTAACTTCTTTATCTTGATCTAAAATGATCTTGTCCCCTAACCAGCTAAACTTGGTTATAGAACTATACTATCTTGTCTTCAATGCCCCTCAGAGGCTTGAGAAGGAATAAAACTTAAATTCCTGAGTGAACCAGCCGTGTGGGTTAGCAGTTTCCAAAATGTACAAATTGACTTAAGACAGTTTACCTCCTGACCAGTCACCCAATACACTGTATAATGTTGGAGCCTCATCTTCAGCTTTCTGGCCTAGTATTTCTGCCAGACTTGTTCACAGCGCAGGAACTATTGAGGACTTGCTTACCCTTACTTGGCAGAGTGTGGCCGTCGACTCTGCCTGCATCTAAATTGCCCATTTTTAGGCAGATTCTGTTAGTGGCAGGACGAGAACATTTTCTGGCACAGAATCTTAACACGGTGACTGAATTTTACCCTTGGAAAGAGAATTTCCCATCCCCAGGTGTTCAGCACAATTGGGTGTGTCACATACTAAGACTCTCATTTACCCATTTCTCTACTAGGGACTGTGGCTCTTGCTAGGCTTGGCCCTTGGCCTTATCCCATCTCAGAGACAATGGGACAAACCCACTGGGTTCCCAAGGTCTGAGATGAGGAGAAAAATGAGTCCTCAGGTGTATCATCAGATGACATCATCAGAACCAAGAGGAATGAAAAAGGCATCACTCTAAGTCCCCACGATTTAGCACTGGCTTGTTAAGTGAAGCGCAACACAGGCTGCCAATGTCCATTGTTTAGAAATCAGACATTTGGGCTGGGGAGAGGGATAAAGTTCTTGCTGTAAAAATATGAGTGCCTGAGTTCAGTTCCCCAGAACCTACATAGAGCTGGACATGGTAGAGTGTGTCTGTAATCCCAGTGCTCTGCACTAAACTGCAAGAAAGAGACAGGAGAATCCTCAGAAGCTAGTAGGCCAGCTAGCCTAGTGTACACTGTACAGAACAGCAAAAGAGACCCTGTTTCCAACAATGTGGAAGGTGAGGACCCACATACCACCTCTAGCCTACACACACACACACACACACACACACACACACACACCATACATAACCACATTAAAATATATTTAAAAAGAAGACATCAGACATTTTTGAAGGTGATGCCAAGTCTTCCATAGGCTGCCTGCATTCCAATTCACTCTCAGTTCAGGAAGTCAAGTGACAGGCTATGTGTGGGGTGTGACTGTCCCCATACAGGGCAGTATTTTACAGTTCAGTTAGAATCACTGATGATATAGTAAGACAGAAACAGCTTCCCCTGTGGAAGGAAGGTTATAGCCTGCCTCCTATGCACATCCTTAATGACTCCTCAAGCCTAAGAAGTAGATATCACAATTTTAAGGACAAGGAAACTGAGGCACAGAAGATTACACCCAACATGAAGGCCCTAGGGATGTGATTGTGGCCACGTTGTGTTTCTAATCCATATCTTTCCAGTTTCAAAGACGATGCTGTTCCTGCAATGCGCCGTTGCCTTTCTCAGTGGAAGCTATGAATAACTTCCCCTTTCTTCTTTTGCTGCCTTTTCAATATTTGAACTGCTTCGTGGAGAAGGCGGAATGGTCCTGAATGACTCTGACAGGCTCCGCAGATGTCTGCAGCCTTTTGTAATGACACCGAGTACAGGGTGAAAAGCGATTTCATAATAGCTGAGGCCCTGCCACTTCCAACCACTGCTCTCTTCAAACAAACGTCTCACTCCTCTCCACTCAAGGGCGGGTGCTTTCAATACAAAAGGGGAAACCCTTTCAGCCATTTTAAGCCGCGAAAGTACATGAGAGCAGACACAAGCTACTCCATAAGCAGGCCCTTGTTCACTGTGGAAATCCCCCCTCTTATACTCTGCTGGAAGAAGGTAACTCTGCCAGAGTTATAAGAGGTTTTACATTGCTTTATTTTGACCTTAGTCTGTAAACACAATGTTTCTAGGCATTTTGGGATAATCGTGGGGAAATTTCCAGATTAGAAGAATTCCTACTCTAGAGCTGTCTATCAGAGATGGTGGTTTGTAAGACAACTACAAATCTTAAGGCCTAAAAGCAAGCCCTTGCTCATGAGCATCCCGTGAGATAAGTTCTCGTGGCTAATCACTGGAGTGTGAGATTGGGATCTAGGATTTCTCCTTCTAGAACCAAGAACTGCTCCAGAAAGTGTCATGCCCCACTTCTCACTATGTCTGGAGTCCACAGAAGGGCTGGGCAGACCTTGGTGAGCTTGATGATTTCCTTTCCATCATCATTCAGAGGGAAGGATTGGCCCCTGCTGAGTCTGGACAAAGAAACTGAGTTATTATGCAGATATAAGTGAGTATATACCATTTGAGTCTTTCTGCTTCTGCCTTAACTCACTCATTATGATCATTTCTAGCTCAATCCATTTGTCCACAAATTTCGGGAATTCCTTGTTTTTAATAGCTGAGTAGTATTCCATAGTGTGTATGTACCACAGTTTCTTTATCCATTCTTCTATTGAGGGACACTTAGGCTGTTTCCATGATCTGACTATTATGAATAAGGCTGCTATGAACATGTCCCATGAAAGCCTTCACTTACCAGGAAACTGGGACAGAGGGGAGGACATCCCATTGAGATTCTGGATGAGAGAAGCATGGGAGAATAGCAAAGTAGAAGGATCCAGAGGATCCTAGAAACCTACAAGTAGAACATTATGGTAGGCAGATTTGGGCCCAGGGGTTCCGCTCAAACTAAGGCACCAGCCAAGGACAATACAGGCTGTAAACTTTAAACCCCTACCCAGATCTAGCCAATGGTCAGAACATTCTCCACAGTTGAGTGGAGAGTGGGATATGACTTTCTCACATACTCTGGTGCCTCACATTTGACCATGTCCCCTGGAGGGGGAGATCTGGTGGCACTCAGAGGAAGGACAGCAGGTTACCAAGAAGAGACTTGATACCCTATGAGCATATACAGGGGGAGGTAATCTCCCTCATGAACAGTCATAGGGGAGGGGAATAAGGGGAAAATGGGAGGGAGGGAAGAATGGGAGGATACAAGGGATGGGATAACCATTGAGATGTAACAAGAATAAATTAATAAAAAACAATTGAGATGTAACATGAATAAATTAATAAAATATATTTTAAAATACAAAAAAATAAAATAAAACCAAACCAAAAAGACAAAAAAAAAAAAAAGAAACTGAGTTATTAAATTATCCTTTAAACAAAAAAGACAATTTCAAAACTGTGGTGACACAAGTCTATACTCTCAGTACATGAAAGGATTGTACATGAAGGATCAGAATGAGATACATAGCAAGTTCCAGATCAAAATAGGATAAGAAGTCCAAAAATAAAAAAGACAATAATTACAAATGTTAATTTTTGAAATTTGGTTTTAATTATTTTGTATAGGCAATTTACTTTCTTCTTGTCTAGCATCTTTTTTCCGCTATTTTGTTTTTACTATATAATTTCTTTCAAACTCTCAGATATATGCTATGCAATACAAAGACACACTGATGAATACAGAAATATGCATGCCTGAGAGCCAGTTTGCCACCGAGCAGCCAGCTAGTCCACAAAGTTAGAACTGACTACCGGTTAATATAAAACAGGATAAGCCTCCAGGCTTTCTAATATTGGCCTGGAGAGATGGCTCCGCTGTTAAGGAGTGTCCACTGCTCTTGCAGTGGACCCTGGATTAGTTTCTAGTGCAAACATGGAAGCTCACACTCATTTGTAACCCAGGTCCAGGGGGTCCAACACCATCTTCTGACCTCCCAGGGCACAAGGCATTCATTTGGTATACATACATGATATGCACTTAAAACATTCATAAACTTAAAATATAATAAATCTGAAAGAAATCTTAATCTCTCCCCACCCCATTCTTTTCTCATTTTAAAGCAACCCATGAAGGACAGAAATTGACTCTATACTATGTTGGGTATACTGTGAACACAAGTGTGTAAACAGATATTTATAACTCAATAAATAAACATTAATTAAAAGTGAGCAGCATAAACAGGTATGTTAAGTCCTTTGGGTCTGGAACTTTCTTCCGGTGCTTCTGGGATATGCAAGAAATGCTTAGTTTTAGCTTCTTTCTAGGTGGTTATGAGCAAAGATTAACATTGGATATAGTGAAACAAGCTCAATAAGCAGTAGTGGTGAGGGGAAAAATGACATACAGCCATGGAGAGGGCTGGTGTTTGTCCACCATCAGCAGGCCTTGTGGGCTGCCAGTAAGACTGGGAGGCACTGCAGATCCTCCTCTTAGCCTTGACTCACTGAGACCTGCTGGCTGTGAGCCTGTCTCACTGCTGTGGCTGCAAAAAGCCCTCGGGGTTGCAGGATTTTAGCTCAGATGCACTAGAACAGCGCACACAGCTTTGCCTGAGTGCTTGAATGTCTGTTGTAGTAAAGGGTCTCCTGATGGCCCAGTCACACCCTTGTCCTACTGTCCCCATGTTTATAATACTCTCCCTTCAAGTGCAGGCTGACCCCAGAGACTTGCTGCTAAGAGCAGAGTGTGTCAGTGTATAAAACAGTTAATGTTTTACATTAACAGTTAGTTCTAACTTTGTGGACTAGCTGGCCACTGACTCTCAGGCAAATATAGTTTTGTATTGATAAGTGGATATTTGTATTATTTCATAATATATATTTGAGTGTTTGAAAAAAATATATGTAGTGAGAGCCAAACAGGAAATAAAATGCTAGACTCGGTCTTTTCTAGAACTACTCACTCTCTGTCATGCTGGGAAAAGCTGACTGGCCTATGAGCAGTAGGATGTAGGTCCTATAATGTGGTAAAGGGCTGAGGCCCATAGACCATTAAGCTAAGAGCCACCAGCAGCATGCCACCAACCCTGTAAACGAGCTTGAGTGTGGATCAGCTTCAGCTCAGCCCCACGATGATTGCAGCTCAGAGAGATGGCTGAACTCCAGCCCTCAGGGATGTGGAGCCGGGAGTGGGTAGTAACATCAACTCCAGATTCTTGACCTATGGAAACTGGGATGTCTATACATACATACATATACATAATCATATACACCACACACAAGGACACATGTCTACATCTATTTTTACATATATTTATTTTCATTGGCTCTAAGACAAAACTCATTCTAGATACAGGTAGCTAAAGATGCTATGATAGGAAACCCAGATGTTTAAATAGGAATGGAAAAGAGTTGCCACCATCCCAGACACTAGGAACAGTTTTCTTTTTTTTTTTTCCTTTTTTTTTTTTTTGCCAGATTTATTTTTCTCTAATTTTCATTAATTATTTGAGGCTTTCATATAGTTCATTTTTTATCATGTTAACCTCTTACTCCAACTCCTCTAAGATCCATTCCCTTTCCCTGCTCAGTCAGCTTATGGCTGAGCACCCTACAATCTCCTTCTCTGCACCTTGGCCAGGTGCGGGCTCTGCATCAGTTACCATACCCTCAGATAGAAGCTTCTCTGATGAAAACTGGGAGACGCATGAACCAGCTCTAGTCAGGATAGCCAGGAACTGGAAGCAGCCTACGGGTCAATCAGTTGGTGAGTGGATAAGAAAAACATGGTGTATTCACACAATGGAATAGTCTTTAGATCTCATGAAAAGCAAAATCATAAAATTTGAGGTAAGATGAACAAAGTTAGAAAAATCATTCTGAGTGAGGCAACACAGGCCTGAAAGACAAACATTACATTTTCTCCCATTTGTGCATCTTGGCTTTCCATCTCTAGACACGTGTGCTTCAGTTCAGCTACCTGAAGAGGCCAGGGAATCGCCCAGATTTCTTAACTCCACCTGCAACATAGGACCCTTACCTAGGGCCTTTGCTTTCAGTTCCTCAAGTTCCTTCTGGGTCTCTGTTTCTACTTGACAGTTTTGTCTTCCAACCCATGTCCTTGGCTTGCTTCAGGGGCTTCTTCTTGCCACCTCCACAAGCTCAACATGGTACCTGAGGCCCATAGAGATAGAACTGACGAAGGGCGTGGTAGGAAAAGGCATACATACATACATACAATATATTATATATACATGGTTAAAGTTGCTGTTTGGGAAGATATGTTACAAGTAGGAGTATATTTATTTTATTTTGACTTTTTGTGTATTTTTTTCCATTTGGTTGGCTGTTGTTGTTGTTTGGTTGGTTTTTGGTTTTTTGAGACATGGTTTCTTTGTGTAACAGCCCTGGATGTCCTGGAAAAATTTTGTAGACCAGGCTAGCCTTGAACTCACAGAGATCTCCCTGCCTCTGCCTCCCCGAGTGCTGGGATGACAGGCGTGTGCCACCTCACCAGGCTCGGCTATTGTTTTTAACTTAGGCAGACCCAGGCTGGCCGCAAACTTTAGCTAAGACTACCCTTGAACTCCTGATCCTCCTGCTTCCACTTACCAAGGAGCAGGAGCAGGTGTGAGACAGCACACCTAATGACCAGCAGTATAGTACTAGTATAGCGGCATTATAAAGACCAGAGGTTTTATATGTTTGTAATTTATAAGGAGGACCAGTTAATTTGTCTTTACTATCAAGGGGCACTGCCAATAGTGAGAAATATTTTGTTTATTTTTCTACATGTATCTATTGTATACTAAACACACACACACACACACACACACACACACACACACACACACACACCATAATATAGATAATAATATGCATTATATATAATATATACAATCTAGAAACCACAAATGAGGGAAAACATGATATTTGTCTTTATGAGACTGGTGTTATTCTCTTAACTTGATTGCTTCCAGTTACATTCATTTTCCTACTAATGATAAAACTTCCTGCCCATAGTTTCCAAGTAACTGTCAGAGACAAAATGAAACTCCTCAGTGGAGAACTGGCCCAGTGTTTACGTTTTTAATTGAATTACCTGAGCCCAGCTCACCATCTAGAACAATGACTCACGTATTGCACAGTTACAGAAGGTGTAATCTGAACAAATATATTTAACAGAGGCGTGTTGCAGTCAAGCGAGAATCAATTAACTTTACACAGTTTATTCCTGACTCCTGAGTTTATTGTGTTTTTCAAAGCTATCGACTGAAACTCAGTGCCTTGCTCCTGTGATTCCTGAAGTAACTAAAGTTGTCAAAATACCTGCTGAATGGCACAAAGTCTGGGCACATTTGATCCTGAAGTACAACTTGAAAATGATAAACTAAAGATGACAGGGGAATCTGAGGTGGTGTGTGTGTGTGTGTGTGTGTGTGTGTGTGTGTGTGTGTGTGTGTGTGTTCATGCATGCGTATTTTGTATTTAGGGATGTCCATACACATATGTAAATATGTACACAGAGGTCAGAGGGCAACCTTGGATCTTATTCCTCAGGTACCTTCCAACATTTTATTTGAGGTGGAGTCTCGTATTTGCCTGAAACTTACCCCTTGAGAACCATCTCTGCATCCCATTTTGTCTTCATTGAATGTCTCTGCATCCCATTTTGTCTTTGTTAAATGTCTCTGCATCCCATCTTACCTTCATTGAGTGTCTCTGCATCCCATCTTGCCTTTGTTGAGGTTGTAAGCACACACACTGAGGTATGTTGTTAGGTCTTGACGATCAGATGTCCCCAGCCCCAGGATATGTCCCCTAACTTAGTACATGGCCTTCCTAGACTCTCTCAGACTCAGTGCACGCCATTCTTCATTGCCCTCACACTTCATACTTCATAAACCAGGTTATTTTGTTGTGGGATGTGCTTCCTTTGAGGGTGTCTTTTTCACTCTGTGACGGGAACGAGCCACATCTTAGGTGTTGGAGGAAAGCCAAGCACAGGACACTTGATACTTGATGGAAGACAGTGACAGGAGTGTGCTAACCCATGCACTTACCAGCCAAGGGGCCACATGAGGGCCATCATCAGAGACCCTAAGAGTCAGACTTTGTGCTATGACCCATCATCCTTGTGTGGGTGTGCACTAGCTTTTTCTGAAGACTTCTATTGTTTATCGGGAAACTGAAACCTGATATTCAAGGGATAGTCAGGAATTACAGCTGGTCCATTTTGTGAGAAGTGTTTTCTAAGTCAGGGATTCTTGTGTACAGAACAGAGCAAGGAAGGGAATGGTGCTGAAACCCAGTTTCTGTTTACCACACCACTGGAAACCGTCCGTTCAAGAGGCCCCAGGAGTCTCCCTCCGTAGTTCTTCCTGAAATGCTAATGTGGCAGCTGGAGATCATAACTGAAGCAGGCATAAAGTAATCTATGCCCCTTTACTTGAAGATTAGCCCTACAGTTCCAAAAGGATATGCATGCTGTTTATGTGAGTTCATTTCCAGAAGCCCCTTCCAGTGCAGCAAATCTGCTCGCCTGATTTGCGGTTCCACACAAGAACTCCAAAGTCACAAGGCTATAAGGAATATTAAAAACTAATGCTTGCTGGAGCCCAAGCCCACAATTTCTGCACCAAAGGAAGCAATGAAAGGAATTGGATCATATCAGTGTCCTAGGAAGCTGCTCTGCTGTCTGTTATACCCTCTTACCCCTGTGACAGTAAAACAGCCCAGTTTCCAAAACTAGTTAGGAAATGAGGAAATTAAGAGCACATCACCGAAGACTGTACTTGGCAGGGAGGAAAAGGACGTGCATTTCTTTTTTAGCAGGTCTCCCTCCTTAGTTCATCTCATAAGATAATGAGGCGTGAGTTTCATACTGCTCCAAGGAAGGAAATGCCCTTAATTGATGTAGGACACACCTTGATTATATGACCAAGGAAACAGGTGCCCAGGGGAGCAGAGTATTGCTAATTGGCAGTTTGAACGAGATTCTGTCCAGACCATTGACAGCATCCTTAGAGGAACATGGTGTCAGTGTTGGGGTAATTTACTCTGAGCTCTGCTTGTACTCTATCTTCCAAACATGTCACAGTAAGTAAATGATTTTAAATCTTTGAGCTTTGGTTTTCTCTTCTAAACAAGGGGCTTGGCAAAGTAATATTGCATGTGTTACCTATATTCACATGCATGACTATGTTTTTACTGTCACTGAAGTAAAACTAGAAATAGTAAAATCGAGACTGGTAGACTAATCAAGATTTCAACATAATTGAGTTAGAATGGTTGCCTGATTTGTGCATGACTTTCTCACTATACACATAGTTTCTCACTCAGGATGTTAGAATGCCCCAGTATCCATGAATTCACAGACAAAGGCATATCACTACAAAGGCACTCTGCCACTATATTAGAACTTGGAAATAGTCATTTCTCTCCAGTAACATTAACACTCTCTTCCTATCTCTTTGAAGATCACTCACAGAGAGGTATAATGAATACTTACCTGATTTGAATTCTTTGAGTCTAAATATGTCTAGAACTAGCAAAGGCAGATGATACGTTGATGAATAGATAGACAGACTGCAATAGATCCAGAGCCACAGGAGCTCTACTGCATTCCACAGCTGCATAACACTTTGCAGTTTACTTCCAGAGAAGTGAAAAAATGCAGTCAGTGAATAATGGTTTTGTGCCTAGTATGCTGACGATGTGTCAGGAACATTTCCAGGTACCAAGGGCACAGAGGTAACCTCACTCAGTTTCAACCTTAGTGAGCAGGTACAGAGGTCTTAAAAATGAGGAAATAAAGAGATGGTATTGTGGCTGTAGAGTTAGCTCAATGATTAGAAGCAACTGTTGCTCTTACAGAGGACCTGGGTTTGGTTCCCCAGATCCAGGTAGAGGCTCACCATGCAGCAAGAAGGTCCAGTTCAAGGAGCTTCAATACCGCCCTCTTCTGGGCTCCACAGTTACTGCACAAATGATGTACAACTTACGTATACAGTCAAAATACCCATACCCATAAAATGAAAAAAAATTAAATAAAACTTTAATAAGAAAGAGATTATAACTGATAAATTACCATTTGTTCAAGACTTAGAGAAAGAGGATTGGTCAACTTGAGATAGGGTGGCCAAGAAAGGCTTTTCTGAGCAGGTGACATTTAAACAAAGACATGAAAAACAGAGGAGATAAGGTACATTCTGGGCTTGCACAACAAAAAAGTCAAAGGCCCGGGGGAAGAAGCAAAGCTGTGATGTTGGCTTTCAGGAAGAGCAAATATGGTTGAGGGAAAGGGGTGGGAGGCAGGTAACAGAAGAAGCCATCGATGAATGACAGGAGTGCATTGTGAGGGCTTGGCAGGGTCCTGGGAAGGCCTAAGGGGCACACTGTAAGGGCTTGATAGTATTGTGTGAAGACTATGGGCCCTATGCCAAGTGAAATAGGCAGGTTGTGACAGAGTAAAATTATCTGTATATGTGTTAAAGCATCACTCTGATTGCAAGGATATAAGATAGAAGGAGGGGGAATCAGACAGACATCTACTGCAGAAGCTGCATGAGATAGTCACCAGATAAGATCACTTGGATGCGAGTTCAAGACAATAGAAATATTGAGTAGTCTACCAGCAACTACACCCGGTGTTTGGGATCACAGGGTAGTTCCAAGACTTACTCAGGATTGTTGTTTAATCACAAAAGCACATCCTGAGTTGGAACGTTTCATTTACCAAGAAAAATTAGCCAGAAGCAACACTATAGAAACCAGAAAGAGCAAGGCGAGTACACTTAGGGACTTTCCAATAACTACGGACTTTGGTAGAGTAGGTTCTGTTCTCATTTTGAGAGTTGTTGGTGCCTACATGCTGGTTTCCAAGGCCTGAATGGTATTTCCATCATGGCATCAGTTGTGCTAAGGTCTGGGGGCCTGTTACAGAAGTCCAGGGAGAAACAATGTTGGCTTATGTCATAGTGACAACAAAATCGAGCTAGCCATAAGTTCAATGATTCTGGAAATATTTTAACGAAGAATCTTTAGGCCATGTTTGGAGAGATGAGACATTGAGAAAGAAAAGTGGAGCTTTTTGTCTGAAGCCACTAGAAGAAATATACAGCATCTGTCAATCAGAGAAAGACTAGGAGCGAGGGTTCTGTCAACATTTTTTTCTTTTTCTTTATTCTTCTCTCATACAATGCATTCCAAGTACAGCCTCCCCGCCTTCTCCTCCTCCCAGTCCCTCCACCTCCCTTCTTCCTCAGATCCACTCCAGTTTTCATTCAGAAAAGAGAACAATTCCCAGTGAAATCAACTGAACATGGCCTAGCAAGATGCAATAAGACTAAGGACAAATCCTCATAGCAAGGCTGGATGAGACAACCCAGCAGGAGGAAAGGGGTCCTATAAGCAGACAAAAGAGTCAGAGACACCTCAACTGTTAGGAGTCCAACAAAACCCCCAAACTCGACAGCCACAGCATGTGCAGAGGTCCTGCTGCAGACCCATGTAGGCCTTGTGGTTGCCACTCCGGTGTCTGTGAGGTCCTATGAGTCCTGCTTAGTTAATTGTGTGGGCTATGTTCTCATGATCTCAACTTCTCTGGCTCAAACAAACCTTCCTCCCCCCTCTTCTGCAAGGTTTCACCTACTGTTTGGTTGTGAGTTTCTGTATCTGCTCCCATCAGCCGCTGGCAGAATCCTCTCTGATGGCAATTGGGCTAGGCACAGATCTATAGCAGAATATCATTAGGAATCACTTCATTGGCTATTCTTTTTGTCAGTCATGTTTGGTTCTATCCTAGGTTTCTGGGCCATTCAGCTTCCAGATCCTGGCCAATCGTGCAGTATTCAACATGGGTGCCTCTTGTGGCTTGCGCCTCGAGTTAGACTAGTCATTGGTTGGCCACTTCTACAAGCTCTGAGCAACAATTGCCCCAGTGCATCTTGCAGACAGGATGGGTTATGGGTTGAAGATTTTATGGCTGGGTTGGTGTCTAGTCCCATGGAGAGCCTAGCTAGTTAGAGAAGATGGCCAGTTCAGGCTCTGCATCCTGATTACTAGGAGTCATTACTAAGGTCACTGTCATAGGTGCAAGGAAGTTTCCACTGCACTAGGCTTCCATATTGCCTTATAAATGTCCACTGATTCCAGTCATATCCCCTCATATTATCTCCCTCTATCTCTCTCTCCTCCATCTGATCCTTTCTGTTCTCATCCCCACAAGCCCCAGTCTACTCACAAAATACCTTCTGTTTTCCATTCCCGGGGAGATCCATGCATCCTCCTCTTCCCAGACCCCTTCTCTTTATTTATCTTCTCTGGGTCTGTGGATTGTAATGTGATTATCCTTTACTTAACAGCTAATATCCACTTATAAATGACTATACACCATGTTTGTCTTTCTGGGTCTGGGGTCCCTTCCTCAGGATAATTGTTTTTCTGTCCCATCCATCTCCATGCAAATTTTATGGTGTCATGTTTTCTAACAGCTGAGTAATATTCCATTGTATAAATGTACCACATTTTTTTATACATTCGTCAGTTGGGGTACATCTAGGTTGTTTCCAGTGTCTGGCTATTATGAACAAAGATGCTATCAGTATAGTTGAACAGGTGTCCTTGTGGCAGGAAAATGCACATCAAAACAACTCTGAGATTCCATTTTACATCTGTCAGACTGGTTAAGAGCAATAACATAAGTGACAGCCCATGCTGGTGAGGATGTGGAGTACAGGGAAAGAACATCCTTCCATTGCTGGTGGGAGTGCAAACTTGTGCAACCACTTTGGAAATAAATATGGCAGCTCTTCAGAAAATTAGAAAGCTGTCTACCTCAACACTCAGTTATACCACTTCTGGGAATATACCCAAAAGATACTCCCTTAAGATTTCTTAAGTCTGAAATCTGTAATGACAATCAGATAAGTAGAAGCTTCCAAGAAACGGTTGTTTGGGAGTCGGGATGTCAGGTCATGGGGTGATGAGAGATTTAAGTTTGAGGATCAGAGCAGGGGTTTAGAGGATTCCTGAGCTCTAAGCTCCAGCAGAACTGAGGGGCCAGCACTATTGCTTGTACCTATGTGTCTCTATCATCTGTGGAAGTCTCAGGGCTTACAGTCTCCTGAAAAAATGCATTATTTCCTGAATCTCACTTGTCTGCAGGGGGCAGGAACAGGCCCAGATGGGTGGCTTAGCAGATAAAGAATGGGTCTTCGGAATGACTATGTTGAATTCTGAGGACCTACGCAAATTCCTTGGAGCCCATGGA
>NC_140490.1:30198546-30236046 GCF_964271855.1 Acomys minous
AGATAACCCCAACTTCTGCTAAGGAATTTCCTGAGTCTTCTCACTGGCCCTCCACCCAACAGGACAAGGTGGGGGTATTCTTTATTCTCATTTGCTGGAAGAAAGAAGCAAGTATAAGTAACTTGTCTGAGGGTCGAAGAGGAAGGGAGCAATGGCCCAGGGCCCACATGCATCAAGGTCTGAGTCCCACATTCATATGTTGTGCCTTATAAACTCTCCATGCTGTTGTCGTCGGCGCAGGAGAAATGACCAAGTTCAGAAAGATGGTCCTCTAAGACAAACAGCTGTGACAGATTATGTCCGACTCCAAAACTTGCATAGCAGTAACATCCTGGCACTCTCCCTTCCTGTTTTCTCAGCAGAACACACGGTTCCATTGTGTTCTTCGTTCCTTTTGTTCAGTTCCTGCTCAACAGGGTCTGATTGACAGCTTCTTAGAAATCTCCATAATTTAATCATAATGCTTACCTTCTCTTTAATCATTTTACTTTGTTTCCCTTCACAGCTGCTTGCATTCTGAGGAAGAAAATATGACTTTTTCTTCCTTCTATGTTTCTCTTTGGAAAGGCTTGGGGGATCTGGGCGTGTTTGCCTTGTCTGAAATGCTACCATTTCTAGGAGCCAACCCACAGATTCAAAGGAAAGGACAGCAGGCCCACTGAGCTACAGTGATTTTTTTTTTTTTTTACAAAAAGAATGGACAAGACACCACTGAAGGCATCAGAATATTTCCACCCATTTCCTTGATTAATATTCTTTGAGTGCAAACAACATGAGCCTTTGATATGTTTACAGACCACTATGGAGGAAAGAAGCTGGTCAGAGAGTGACTCTGACCAAGGTACAGCCCTGATGGCTGTGGAGAAAGAACAGTCAAGGCCAGAGAGCACAAATAATCAAAACCCTGAGGGCAAAGGTGGGGGGGGGGGTACACAACTTTTACCAAGAGCAAACTTAAGTAGGTGGGGTGGAGTCAAGAATGTGCAAGTCAAGGACATCTGCTTATGTCCTTTGGGAGAAGGAGTGAAAGAAAAAAGAACAGCAGAAAAAAAGCAGTGTAGTATGACTGAAGGAGAAAAATCCTGGGCACAGGAGTTGGGGGAGAGGGGTACCCCAGTAGAGTGCTTACCTTACCAGCATGAAGTCCTGAATTCAAGCCCTAACATCTACATTTTTAAAAAAATAGCATGGTGTTGTGTGATTCTAATTCCAAGGCTGGGAAGGCAGAGATGGGAGGATCGCTCAGATTCAATGAACACACACACACACACACACACACACACACACACACACACACACACCCTCACCCCATAACACAGGCACAAAGTAGGTAGGTTTAACCATGTAGAATGGGAGTAGATTTTTATTTTATGTGTATAACACTTAGGAGTGTTAACCAGGAGGAAGACTGATGCAGACTAAGACTGTAGAGAGGTCACCCCGGCTGCACTGACATATGAACGATAGGAAGAGGATGTCCACTACCTTGGCCTTTGAACACTAATGGCCAAGCCTTGGGCCATTTTGATTTTGAAAAGGCAGATTGTATTTAGACTTCAGTGAAGTGGCCTCAAGGATGTTAATTCTGAAGCTCCTACCACCATGGGTAAGTTTACGCATGGATGGATAATCATGTTACAGTCTTAGCAAAGAAAACACGGCATCTTAAGTTCCTAAGACTGAAAAACACCTCAGCACAGCTTATCTGTTTCTTTCAGTGATCAGACCCTTCAAGAAGCATCTTCTTAGCGTCTCTACATTCACCCATGAAAACAACTGTGAGTGTGTATGCTTGTGCATGTGAGTGTGTATATGTGTGTACATGTGTGTGAGTATGAATGTGTGTATATGTGTGTGAATGTGTATGTGAGTTTTCAGGTGTGCATATATGTGTACATGCATGTGTGTGAGTGTGCATGTATGTGAGGGTGTGTGTATATGTGAATATGTGTGCGTGTGTGTTTTCTGTGCATGTGTGTGACTGTGCATGTGTGTATATGTGTGAGTCCACCTTTATATGTGCATGTGTATGTGAATTTGTATGCATGTGTGAGTCTGCATGTGTGTTTGTGTATGTGTACAAGTGTGGATGTGTATGAGTGTACATGTGTATGTGTTTGTGCATTTGTGTGCATGTATGAGTATGCTTGCCCATGTGTTTGTACATGTGTGAGGTTGTATGCATGTGAATATGTGCTCATATGTGTATGTGTGCATGCATGTGTTTGAGTACACATCTATGTACATACATTTTAATGTAAATGTGCATGCATGCATGTGTATTGTGCATACATATGTGCATGTGCATGTGTGTTCATTCATGTGACTGTATGTATGCATGTGTGCATGTATATATATATATATATGTGTGTGTGTACGCATGTGTGTGAGTGTGTGTATGTATATGTAAGTGTGTGTATGTAAGTACACATGTGTGTGCACAAGAGTGTGGGGAGAACAGGATAGCTTTCAGCATCTTTCCTGAGGAGCTTGCTGTTGAGAAAAGGTCTCTCATTGACCTGGGACTCAGCAAGAGAGTGAAACTGGCTGGCTTGTGAGTTCTGAGGATCTTCCTGCATCTGCCCTCCCAGTGTTTGTATACAAGGCACACCACAACATTCATCTTTTTCACAAGTGGATTCTGGGGATCAAACTCAAGACCTTGTGATTAGATTTGAGACCACAGCAGTGGATGCATGTAACGCTGGATAAAAGACCATGACTATGGAGCCAACTAAACCCTTTCCTCCCCAAATTGCTTTTGGTTATGTTGTTTTATCACAGAAAGTAAAACCAAACTAAGATAGTGACTGCAGGGCTGTATCAAATCCTGCTTCCCCTACCACATCCTCCCACCTCATGCTGTGAGCCTACAAAAGAGGAGGCAGGTAAGATGTAAGAGCTGGATGATGAGGAGGCGCTCTGTCTGCTGGACATGATGTGTGGCAACTCCACTCAAGATCTCACAGCGTCTGGGGCTACTTGCAGAATACAGCATGGACAGAGTTAATGATCTCCATATTTTACCTAAGCTTACCAACAAGTTATTGGCAATTGATAATTGCAGGGGATGAGCACTCTTTATTTATTTATTTTTCTTTTCTTTCCTTTTTTCTTTTGAAGATATGGCTACTGATAGAGTTGCCATGCCTCCACAGATGTACATAGCTCCAGCCACACATGGGCAGAACTAACTGTACTAAGTTGGGTTTTTTTTTTTAAGTTATTAAGTTCAAAAGTGATGTGTGGTGGGAAGTTGGAGCGACTTGAGGGAGGAAATGTGAGGTTTATATCACCATATTCACCGTATACACATATGATATTCTGAAGAAAAAGTAAAATTTGATATGTGTGTGTGTGTGTGTTGAGTTGAAATGTAAATAAACATTGC
Source organism: Acomys minous (assembly GCF_964271855.1). NCBI lineage: Eukaryota > Metazoa > Chordata > Mammalia > Rodentia > Muridae > Acomys > Acomys minous. The sequence goes on from NC_140490.1 coordinate 30,201,938, forward strand.
ATATTCTCCCATTTCAAGCTTTCATAAAGACCATATTATATATTGGCAACATTAACATGGTTTGCATGCTTCCTGTATTTCCTGATTATAATCCTGTCCTCATTTTAAAATCCAAACTTACTTTACTGTAAGTACAAATGACTGATAACAGCAAGGGAGTTCATAAAATACTCTTCATAGATCTAAAGGATGCTCTTTGTGTAGCAGGAAATGCTGTTCCTTTCAAAAGAGGTCTTCTTGAGTATGCACTTCATGGATCAGTTTACCATCAATTGGATCTGATTAGATGGCCCTGTAACAGAATGTAGAGCCATCTCTACATTCCCCCAGTGTGTGTGGTCCTTGCCACATGACAATAAAGCTAATGACATGGTGTAACCAAGACATGTGGATCAGAATTTTTTATTATAGCTATAGGTCATAAAATATTTTTAAATTGCTGTGTAGGTCTTAATGATATGGTCTAGTCTGGTCCTCCAGCTATCTTATTCAGTGCTGAGATCATAGATGTTATGCCCATATCGATAGATCTCCAAAGACCACCAGGAGTCTGAAGCCCTATTCAAAAACAACGAGTCTTTATTCAGACTCAAGCTCGAGAGCCCTCGAACCTCAGCAAAGCAGCAGATCTGTAGTGAGAGCCCATCATTAGGTAGGGTTTTTATTGTGGTTACTGCAAGGAATTGGAGTTTCTAGTTTGGCAGCTACAAGATTGGTTGCCAAAGTTGGGTTGGTGCTAGGGGATTGATGGAGCCTGAGTGCAAAATGTTAAGCAATCTATCTATAACCACTAGGGACTTTACCTATTTTCCCTCTCTCCCCTGATTGGCTCAGGCCTAGGGTGGCTCTTTTCCTGGAACAGTCTGTCGTGTTTCCAGCAGTGCTTAGGACAGGATCAAGATGGTACCCGCTGGCAAAAAAAATGGTGTCACATTAACTAGGGCTCTTCAATAGACACATTCATATATGGCTAGAATATGTTCTTTTATTCATAAATGTTTACTTTGTTTTGAATAGTCTTTCAATAGTTAGGTTCATCTAAACATGTGGAATTGGGTTTGGAGTGAAACACTTATCATGGACTTACGAAGTTCCCAGAAAATCATACCTGTGTTTAATACTCTTCAAGTCTAGCGCTTGACTGTGGGGTGCTGGGATAATACAGGTTGGCAGCCAAGTTTACTGGAGCTTTCTTTGGCCATCTAAACATCCACTTATTACATACCTCTGTTCATGACCTAACATTTTTGTGACTATTAGGTAAAATCCTGGATGTAAATCAAGTTACATATGTAGAGTACTATCTTCAAGCAAACCCAGAGCTATAGATATCATTTAAGACCTACAAGAAAAGTTTTCTTGCTTTGTGTTAACCACCAACCTTAAGTTCTCACAAATATATCTAAGATATATTTTGACTCATGGTTTTCTTCATTATATTACCATAAAAACTTCATGGCATTGTTACCACAATAGAATATGGGATTTTTGGCAAGCCTGAATTTGTGATATTGGTTCATGGCCACTCACGTTTGGCTCCAGGATAATCTTTTATTTTTCATAATATTTCTATGACTAATGTAAGTCTTCAGGAAATGTTTGGAGTTCTTCTAAGTTTGATTGTGAATCAATGCAAAGAGGGTGGTGGGCAGCCATGAAGGTTAACTTTTTTCCCCCCACATAGACTTATCAATAATTCAAAATGTCAAGATCAGGTTTTGACCATACCAAAACTCATTATCTGAGAATATAGTTCAGTAGACAAAGTTCTTGAAATCTAGGAAAAACCCTGGATGTTTCTAATCCCACCCAGTAATTACTGCTTGTTAAGTTGGGTTGTGTGCATGTAGAAATAAAAAAGAATGAGTTTGAGTGGAGCTAAACATAGAAGGCAAGAACTGGATTCCATTGTGTTCAGAATCCACATGACTCAACCAATCCCCATAGCTAGACAAGCAGTCTAATTTTAAATCTACAGTTATTGTAGTAATAAAAAATTCTCCTAATTAGGCAACGCTTAAAAGCCTGTCATTCTTCACTCTTGGTAGCCTTATAAGAAAACCATTTGCATTTTGAACTCTACATTATCAGTTTCCAATTCTGTCCCAATCCTGACTTGACTTCCAGGGAATGGTCTAACAGTCATAGATAAGGCACAAACAGTAACCTATTGTGAGAACAGAGATAAAATTTCAGTAAGCAGAGCTGTTCATGCTGACCAGATTGCAAAGGGATAAAGAATGATGAAACCTCGCTTAATTACCATTTGTTCTTCATGAGAGTAAAATTAGTATACATAATTCAGATGAATAATCCACCAAGGGGAATCTAAATCTGTAATATTAAATAATGTTGACTTGAGGCTTTATGAAAATTATAATTACAGAAAAAAAGGATAAAGTTTGCCCTCATAACACCAAAGATGCTTCTCTTATTTTTTCAATAGCTTCAGTGCTGCAAGATCTTCATTCCCTTGCAGTGTAAAGATACTAAAATTTTCATAAATACTTACTTCAAGCCAATGCATGGGGTATTTGTAAAGGACCTGCTATGCACAGTATGTCCCATTAAGCACTAGGTCAGATAGTCACAATGGTCACTTGGGGATCCACAGTTTTATTGCTGGACCATTCCCAAGAGGAGCACAACTTGGAAATAGTGGTCCATCTTTCATCCTAAGAAAATGTCTTCTTGCTTCTCAAGACTCCCGCTTTTGGAAATTATAAGTTGTTTAAAAGTTCTGCACTGTCATAATCTCCAGCTCTAGCTTTGAACTTTGGTGACTTAGATGTGTGACTCCAACATCAGTAGCTTTTCTCTGTTAGACAGCCATTTCTAAAGCTGTACTAACTGGACAGAGGAGACCAGCACTAACATCTAGGCATGGAGCAAGCAAACCTTGACAGGCAGTGACTGAGGGAGAGGTGCTTAGACAAGACACTCTAGCAGAGCAACCAGGCACAAGCAACGGGGCCCCTGGGAAGCTGAAAGAGCTGGGAAAGATTTTAAAGGAAAGATGAAAAAAGTATGACAGAAACCACATACACAAACCAAGCTGAAACACAAAAAGTTTGCAAAGCTTAATTGGGCATGGTAGTGAACGCCTGTAAATCCTAGAACCCTGGAGGAAAAGACAGGAGGAGCAGGAACTCAAAGTCATCCTGGATGAACTTGAGGTCAACCTCAGCTGGGACAAAACAATGGAGCTGGGGCTGTGGTTGAGGCCTAAGCATGGACTGTAGCTCCATTACCCCCCTGTTCTTGTGAATAACCCCTTTTCTATGCACCTGTATGAACCCTGCTATACTCATTGGGTCACCGTGGACAAAAAGAAAGCTTGGAAGGTTTCACCTAGAGAACCCAAAGCTGTGGCAGAGCTACTAAACTAAACCCAGATCAACCTCCAGCCCTCATAGTCTTAGTCACTGCTTCCCAGGTTTCCCACATCTGAAATTGTCCCTACTTGGATCATGATACCTGAGGTTAGTATGCACGCAGTTACCAATTCAGTTTCTTCAGTGCAAAAACCTGACCTCTCATATTCTCCCAACTTCTAACTCTCTTCAAACCTGTATATTCATCTGACCACTAGTGTCAAAATCATTCTCTTTCTAGAATCCTGAAGCCGTGCTCTTTCTGGGACTGCTACAATGCTACAAGGTGGCCACCTTGCTTTCCCTTTTGACTGCCTACTCATTCTCTTCTCAGAAGACAAAACTAACATTTTTTAAAAATGCCAACCAGATCATGAGACGACCATACACAGAACTTCTCATCGACTTCATTATTGTCAGATCAGAATTTACAGTCCTTGGCACAGCCCATGGTGCCCCTCAGCATCTCATCTGTGCAACTTTTCTGATTCCTTGCAATTTTACTTTGGTTTGTGGGGTGCCAGAGATAGAACCCAGGCCCATATGCATGCTCGGCAAGCATAGTTTCACCACTAAGTCGCAGCTCAGCTGCCACTACGCATTCAAGCAGCCCAACTGATACTCCTGTTTGACGAATGAGCCAAGACATCGCCACCCTGGGCCTTTCTCCCTTCCCTAGAGTGTATCACCTCCAGACTTTCTCAAGACAATTTCCTCTTTCTGATTCAAGTCCTGATGACATAGTTTCCTCCATCTTCCTTCCAATTCTTGATCACATGCTTCTACCCCCTAGAGAAGCACTTTTGCTCTTCATAGCACTTATCACAGACAACTGAGATGATGCTGTTCTTTATTTATGACATGCCTCTTCTGACCCCACATACATTCTTTTGTTTTGTTATTTGTCTTTCAGTGCTGGGAGAAAATTCAGGGTCTTGCATATAGAAGGAAAATTCTTTTCCACTCAACTACAGATCCTATATTTTTAAAATATAATTTCTGAACCATATGTCTGTAGCCTTCTTTCTCATTTATTTTCGAGCACCAATGTTGTCACCTACAACATAACTAGTTACAAAATATAGAAGAATGTGTGACTGAATGGCCAGATGACCAGATGACACAATGGAGTTTGGATCTTGCTTCCTAGTTTTAGCTCCATTCACATTCATTCTTTTTTATTTTTACATGCATGCAACCCAACTTAACAAGTCATAGTTCCTGGGTAGGATTAGAAACAGTTAAGGCTTTTCCTAGATTTCAGAAGCTTTATTTATTGAACTATATTCGTAGTTAATAAATGTTGATATGGTCAAAACATAATTTTGACTCTTTCAATGGTAAGTCTACGTAGAAAGAAGTCACCCGCTATGTATTGATCTACAATCAAACCTAAAGCAGTTCTAAGCTTTTCCTGGGGACTTAAATTATTATTCACGGAAAATAGACTAACTTCTTTGGTCTCTGCCAGTGTCCGCATCTGGGAGGAAATGGATGAATAAGTTTTAAGGAATGAAGATTCATAGAAATTGGGGTCTTAGACGAAAATGACACTTGAGCTAAGTTTTAAAATGGGATTCTGACTTACAAACAGGGAGGTTTAGAGTAATTGAGAGGTGGGTGTGTTGTAGGCAGAGACAATGGAGAGGAAATCAGATCTGGCATGCCCCCACAGAACAAACATCAAATAGCCAATAAAAGCCAAAAAAGGAAACAAGTTAACACACTGATTTGCCACCTTGCAGCCTCATACTTGTAGGGCTGTTCTGTTCAGACAAGAGCTCGGAAGTTCCTGACTGCCTTTTAACCTCAGCTGTTTTGATGCCTAACCCACTTCTGTTGTTTCCACTGTGATGGTCTAGCACTGCTTGGATGCCATTACAGCTAAGTGGCCACACAGTCACAACAAAACTTGTTGATGCATAGGGATTAGGAGCTTGGGTCCATAAATCACCTTGGAGCAGATGGTGAGTGACTTTTACCTGGTAAGACCTGCCTGTGAAACTACATTTCCACTATGCTATGGTTTGGGCCAGAAATTTGGATACTCTTCACTAAGTCTTCTGATAACTCAGTCAGTTTTTCAGTCATGTCTAGTTTATTGTTGGGTGGTGGAAAGCATATTAGTTTCTCAAGACTGTTCTAAAGAACTATTACCTGCTGGTAACCAGAGATTGTCTTTCCTCAACTCTGAAGTCCAGAAGTTCAGAATCAAGGTGTTACAGGGAGATGCTCCCTCCAAAGGCTCCCCAGGAGTGGACTAGTTCCTTGTATCTTCCCAATGCCAGAGGCTGCGGGATCAGCATTTTGATGTCTATGCTTGTGTCTCATGGCCTTCTCTGTGCAATTCTCTTCTTAGAGGATTAGTCATCTGACTTAAGGCCCACCTGAAGTATGGGATGGTTTTATCTCAAGAAAATTGTTTGATTATGTCTGACAAAACATGATTTCCAAATAAGGACATAATCAAGGTTAGACCTTAAATGTATTTGGGGAGAAAACACAGTTCTACCCACAACAGGGAGGTGCACAGAACCCAGACCATTTTGCCATGTGACCATTATAAAACAGTCAGTGTCCAATAAATATCATACTCATTTTGATTTTTATTCTCTTTAATAAAGTACCTTTTATTTGTTGTTATTTACAATTTAATTTTTTTCTTTATTGAGGGTGCTGGAGATTGAAAAAGAATCTTGGACATGCTAGAAAAGCACTCCCCCATTGATCTACATCTTTACCTCTTGGTGCTTATGACAAGGTGTTAGTACATAGCTCCAGTTGGCCTTGAACTGACAATGTTCCTGTTTCCCTGTCCTGTGTGCTAATAGTCCAGGTGTTGACAACTATAGCAAGCCTAGTATTTGAATGATGGGGCTGTCTGTCTATGCAGAAAACTGAGGTGGATCTACAGCAACCCACCTCAAAGGAGAGTAAGGCAGTTCATGGGAAATTAAGACCCAGACACCTGAAATAAAATGAATGTGTCCTAGGTACTCAGAGGGACTCTCTCTCTCCTGATCATACTATCCAGAAAGATGTTCAGTTGACAACTTAATGACATCAAAACAGACAAATGATGTACTTATAGCGTAGTTCATGCCTTTTTACTTTCTAGTTGGTGCTTTCAGATTCAGTCAGCCTTCCTGGAATGGTGGGTAATATAATAGGTTTCTTAGTGTAAGAGCCTAAAACAATATGGAGTCATATTGCAATACCCAGAGGCTGTCTGGCATGGCCTCATCTTGCCTCTCTGACTTTATTATTCATCTGTTAATTCAGGAAATACTTGAAAAAAATGCAGTTCACCATGCAGACACACCCTTTTACACACTTACGTGTACTTCCAATAACTTAATACATAAGGGAAATATAGATTTTTCTAATGTTTTTGAGTTGTGGGCCTGGCTTCGTTTTATTTATTTATTTATTATTAAATATTTTTATTTTTTACATATACACTTATATCATTACACATATATACAATAAACTACCACAGCGACAAGAACCACAAAACAATCAGGAGTTATATACATATTACATTCATAGTGTTTTGGCTATTTGTATTTGGCAGCCTTGAAGAAAACATCTTTCCTATCTTGGCAGGTCTAAAATTCTGAATGTAAATCAATATCTATCAGATCTCATCATTATCAACTTAAAACATCTGTCAACCTAAAAACATCTTAACTCTGAAAAAACTAAGCTTAATTGTAAAACTAAACTATCTTGTCTTCAACCCCATCAGAGACTTGAGAAGGAATAAAATTGCAGGCTGTTTATACAAGTTATAAAAGTTAATTGTTAGTTGATCAAATCACTGTCATATCAATTAGTAGTCTATTTTCCCACAAGAACGTACATCCAAGGTTTAACAGATAGATATGATTCTATAGAAAGATGAGGTAAAATAGTTAGGTAAGGTCTTCAAAAACCTCAGAGACATATAGAATATGGCATTTAAAGATGCTTTTATTATTTTACAGATTCATTGACTATGAGACAGGTTAACTTCTGGCAACACCAAGCCTACCTCAAAGAAGATGATGAGCATCAAAGAACTTCCTTATGGAGATGGCTTCAAATGTGGCAAACAAGCCACTGGGCAAAACGTCCTAGTTTCTACCACAGACAGAATTCTGCCTAAAAATGGGTAAGTTTGGATGCAGGCAGAGTTGACAGTCAGACTCTGCCAAGATAGAATATGCAAGTCCTCAGTAGTTTCTGCCTCATAAGTATGTCTGTCAGAGATACTGAGCCAGAAGGCTGAAGTTGATGGTCCAACGTTATACAGAGTTTTGGTGTCCACAGTTTTTTCTGTCTTATGCATCACTATATGTTTATTTGGCATACAGTGAGCAGTTTGTATTGTTTAGGATATGGAAAGAAAAAGAAATAGAAAAGAGGGAGGGAAGGAAGGAAAGAGGAAAGAAAGGAAGATGGACTACATTCCTTTTTCAACTTCTATTTATTTACCTTACAGTTCAAGTTATTCGTGGCTTTAAATGAGCAATTCTCCCTCCCAAGCACAACTTCTCATGTTCTAACCTGGCCAGGCTCCTCTAATGAGACAAGTCAAGCTTCCCACAAACTTCCTCCTCTGTTTTCCAGCTCAAGTTCCCAATAAAGAGAGAATCATGTTGGCTATTTTCTTTGTTTTAACTCTGTCATGTCATTGACCATTGCTTGATGACCTTTTGGTCTGTAGCCTAGCATTAGGCAATCAGTCATGTTTAGATTGCTTACACATAGGTTGTTTAATTTGTAATCTCTTCCAGACATAAATTCAAAGCTATCCCTGTCAGCCCATTCAATGACATACCACTTGTTATCACTGACATGTCAATGCCATATCGGCCAATGTTTTAATAAAAAAGGACAGTTATACCCGAGAACAGAATTACCTCATCAGAAGGACAGTGAAGCCAATGAAATTCATTGTCCATATAGTGTGGGAGACCGAGTCTGACTCATTACAAATAACTGTTCGAATGGGAGTGCATGTAAACCCGCTTGTGTTCTGTTATCTCCATGTCAGTGAGCTATTGCCACACGTAGCAAGCATCATACAGGAAGATCCAGGTGTGAGCATATCTGCTCTTCCTTTGAAGAGAACTCTCTTTGCTTCTTCACTGCAGCAAGTACAATTTATGCCCCTCCTCCCATGGCCCTGCCCATTAGCAACAGTAGAGAGATGCTAGCATGAAATAGGTTCCCTAGAGGCTACTGTCCTTCGTTGGGTAATAAATAAACTGTGTGTGTTGGACCAAAACTGGGAGGATAAGGTCTTCCTGGTATGTGTCTAAGAATAATTTGTGACAAGGATGCAGAAAATTGAGCCGATGCACTTTTCCCTGTGATAATTCAATGGTCTGTGCTCAGCACCCCACTGTGTCCACCTCTCCAACTCTCAGGAGCTTACCAACAATACTCTATTTATTTTACATCATTCAGATGTCTCTAGAGAATTTCACCATCAACTCAAATATAATTACATAAGCAAGGAGGCTTCTTATGTGTGCATGCGTTGTGCAAACACAAAGCTGCATCTTCACTGCAGTGCAGAAAGGGAAAGGCTTATAAAAGGCATTTGAATGCGTTATAGATAAAAGCACTGGGCCTAAAATTGGATGCATAGATCTGAGCAAAACTAAAATAATAATTAAGTATAAGAGATGTGGTTATAGCCTTACTGTAGTGGACTACCCCAAAGTAAGCTCTCCTCTAATGAAGTTTACTCCATTCCAGTGTTCAGTAGCGTACTTATTCAAATCCCCGAAAACTGCTAACTTCATCAGAGCTAGGCAATGCAAGGGCCCGAGGGGTGAGCCAGTCTTTTATTTATTCATTACATTTCTGTAGCATCTCTTTTCCAGAGAGCTCTAGGCACTCAGAGAATATGTAACTGATGCTAGATTCCAGTTTCACGGAAACTAGAAATGAATCGAGAGAAACTAAGAGAAATACAGTAAGAGATATGGAAATGCTTATAATTGGGGAAGCCATGACCAGCTTTAAAGTACCAGGAGTGAAAAGGAGGCCAGGACCATCTTTCAGAGATCCAGAAAGGGATGATGACTTAGAGCCTCATCTTTTGAATGTCTCCCTTAGAACTGCACGTCAACTGACTTTCTATCAATTTCATTTCTTTTTAAAATTTAGTTTATTTATTTTTAATTTATTCACTTTACATCCTGATTGTAGCCCCCTCCTTCATCTCCTCCCTGTCCCAACCCCATCCCCCAACCCCGTTCCCTAGTCCTCAGAAAGCGGAAGTCCTCCTTCCCTGCCAACCGACCCCAGCCTATCAAGTTCATCAGGATTGCCTGCATGCTCTTCTCCTCCAGGAAGAAGTAATTGAAGAGCAGGCAACAGAGTCCATGGCAGAGGCAGCCCCTACTCCTCTTACAGGGGACCCACATGGAAACTGAGCTGCCTATCAGCTGCATCTGAGCTGGGGAAGTAGGCCCTCTTCATACACGGTCCTTGGTTAGTGTATCAATCTCTGTAGGTCCCCCTGGGCCCAGATTTGTTGGTATTGTTGCTCTCCTTGTGGAGTTCCTGTTCCCTTCAGGTCCTTCACACAAGCACACACACACACACACACACACACACACACACACACACACACACACACAGATACACTTACTCACACAGATCCAGCTAGATTCATGCCAATGGTAAAAAAAAAGCAGCGCAATGGTCTATGATAAGATCATGTGCAATGTTTAACATTTTACAATTTCCATTCTGCGAGTAAATAGGAGATCAAATAGTATATATACTTTATGCCTGTGTTGATGTTAAACATAATTACTTATTAAAACAGCAATAATTAGTTGCTTTAAAAAGTAAGCACGGATAGTCCCACAAATTACAAGTAAGTAATGAAGTCTCTAGCTGGCAGAGGGGAATTGAAAGGAAGAGATGCCAAGGTGCTTACTTTAATGAGAGCTTGGATGGTTGCAGGGAGCAAGTGGGATAATATATGTGATCCCTGATTGGTCCTTCTTTCAGACTTTGGAGAATCAGAGAAATGCAAGTGTTTTCTTCTAGACCAGCTTAGACCTGTTTCCAGATAGCTTTATCAGTACAGCTCAGTGTTTTCTGGACAACAATGTTGCATGAGGAAGTGAGACATATCTTCAGCCACGACATGGCTGGAAACCATGAGTGATATTAGAAAGAGGCTTGATGTGACATATTATAGGAACATGCCTCTCGGTTTCTCTCTCTCTCTCTCTCTCTCTCTCTCTCTCTCTCTCTCTCTCTCTCCTTATCTGTTTTCTCTCTGTCTGTCTGTCTGTCTGTCTGTCTGTCTCTTTCTCTCTCTCCCACCTTATCTGGTTTTCAAACTATAAAAAAATCACTAGACAAAGTTTTGCTACTCATTCAGGTTTGTTTGTTTGCTTGTTTGTCTCAAAAATGGATGAAAAACTATTTTAAAGGGAGAGAGCTTTAGTATTTCTTTCCTTAAAAAATAATTTCATCTTTAGGAGCTTTCTGGAGGAAACTGATTTTATTTCACAGATCAGTAAGTGACTTCTTAACCAGGAGAATTAAGAAAAAGCCTTTAATCTCTTGACATTGAATGCACACTTTTTCAATTCAGTGTCTGCGAGGAATTGGCTGAATACAATAAATGGTTAAAAAATGCTGATGGCAGGTAGAGGATGAAACTGAAGAGAAAAGTGTGCAACTTTAGGTCTTGCCTTTTCTTTAAGAAGGAAACTGTAAGTCCTTAGAAGCAGGACTCTGTTACTCCAAGTCGGGCTGAAAGTGGCAGCTGTACTGTAAATCCGGACAGCAGGGCTTCTCCTTTTGGTCCCAATAATTTGGCTTTTCAATAGCAGAAAAGTGGGAACAGTGACTGGGTTTCCCCTGCGTTTGAAACAACTTGAGCTAGTTCCTACTGCCTGGGGCTGCCTTGGAAACTCTGTGCCCCAGGACAGTTATAGAATCCGTCTGTAAGCTCCACCTGAAGCTCCACCTGATGGACCTCTGCTACGTTTCTTCAGCCTGAAATAAAGTCTGGGGAGTTGGTTTTGTTATTGAATCCAAGTCTGCCTAGTGACCAATCACAAAAGAGCCCAGTGAAGCCATGGAAAGTTGTTGGAGAGAAACAAACAAAATGATGCATCAGGTGGGTAATTGAGTACAACCTGAGTTCAATCCTTCAGGAACCTACACAAGGTGGAAAGAGAGATGACTCCTGAAAAACAGTCATGGACACGCATGGACACACACACACACACACACACACACAAAATGTAATAAAATATAAAAAGGTTTATTTTATTTGGTAATCCAGATAGCCTCATAGATTTGTATTGCTGTGATAAAACACCATGATCAAAAGCAACCTTGGAAGGAAAAGGTTCATTTGAGTTTACAGCTCAAATGAGGTCAGGCCAGGAACCCAAGGCAAAAAGAACCTGGAGAAAGGAACTGAAGCACGGCCCACGGGGGAACAGTTCTTACTGGATTTCTCCCTGCAGTTTGCTCTGCCTGTTTTCTTATATAATTTAGAGCCATCTGCCCAAGGGCAGGTGAGCCTACATTGAGTTGGGCCCTTCCATATCAATCATCAATGAATAAAATGCCCCATGGGCTTGCCTACAGGTCTACTTAGTAGGAGTGATTCCTCAACTGAGATTCCATCTTCCCAGATGACTTTAGCTTGGGTCAAGCTGACAAACAAACAGACAAAAAACTAACCAGCACACTAACAAAGCAGAGAAGCTGGAGAGCCAGCCTACAAAAAGGACTGTCTCATGTCAGGTATGGTTCAAGTTGTTTACTCTTAGGCTAGGGAGAAGTTAAGCTAAAGGAGTCTTAACTTAGTAAAGGATTAATGGCTAGAGACTGGGAGGTGCCGCTCTGGTGGACTGGACTACAACAATAGAAACCTAGAGGTTGATGTGCATGTGATCTTAAGGTCCTGGTGTCATTTTGAAACCTGAGATTGTGCCACTTATTCTCATCTTGGAGCCTTTCAAGATGGATATTTCAATTACCCCGCAAACATGAAGAGTCAGTGACTTCTACAAAACATTCTCCCTGAGTCCTTGAATAACTGGATAACTGTTACCATCATAACCCACACATCAGAGGGGTCACTGACAGCAAAAGTACCCAGAAACTAGTGATACATTGCTCAGCTGTGTGACAGCCAAATCCTGGAAGGAGAAGCAAGGGAAACTACAGGGTTTGGTTTGGTTCCCTGTTTTTTGTTTGTTTGTTTGTTTGTTTGTTTTTTGTTTTTTAGTTTCTGTTGCCTAAAACCAAGAAATCTGCGTGGACAAAAATTGTAAAATGGCCACCTGCCTGTTGATTGTCCACACATGGATGTCTGGAGTGAAGGCTTCTGTATAATGCTTCTTTGAGGATATATTTTAACCTAGGGTTATAAGGACCAAAAGGAAGACAGGGGAGACACTATGCTGTACCCAGCAGAAGTGCTTAGACAAGGAGCAGCTCCTGGCCTTCGCTGGGTGGGTGCAGTGGAAAAGAGCAAGCATGTGATGGAGAGATGGGAGAGAAAAAGAAGCTAAGTGGTTTGTGTGCTGTGAAGAGTGGCAGAACTGGAGACAGCCTGTGAGAGGCCTGTGCTGCCACCTGAGGCAATGATGACGTTCAGCCCATGCTGCCACCAAGGGCCATGTCTGGGCCCGTGATCCTGCTGCATCCAGGGCCTGTGCTGATGGCTGTGGCCTATGCTACCACCAAAGGCCAAGCAGATGTCTGTGGTCTCTCTGCCACCTGAAGTCATGCTGATGTCTGAGGACTGGGCTGAGCTGGCTTCAGCCCCTCACCGGCCACCTCAGGGTGGCACCAGCATTAACTTGGGAGTACCATCCAGGCCCCGATCCAGGGCTTTGAGTTACCCTACCCCAACATCTTCCCCAGCTATGAGCTGCTGGAGTGCTAGAAGGGGCCTGTCACACAGGTCTATAGCTATAGATCTCCAGGACTTGGGAGCCCCAGCTGGAAAGCCAAGAGTCTCTATGAGGGTACAGTATTAATGGTGTAGTAGAAGCCAGAGGCCTTGAACCAGACTGCTAACTCAGGGCATTGAACATTTGCAAGTAAAGCTGTTTTGGTAAAGGGGTACACTGTGTGACACACCACAATTTCCAGTGCCACTACAATGAGCAAATTTGTGATCAAGAGAAGGGGAAGATGGAAGAGCAGAGTGATATGTGCACAGAAGGCTACAGCTGATAGAGGAGCAAGTCATTACCCAAAGGGGCAGTTGAGATTTTTGTTCTGTTTTGTTTGGGGTTTTGTTTTTCTTTTTCTAATCTTTATTTTTATTTTCTTTCAGAGGGAGATTACAAGGGTGGAGGACAGATACAGAAGGACTGGGAAATGAGTGGGATCAGAGTGCATGACGTAAGGGTGCCAAAGAGTCAACTAAAAGTATGTATTTAAAAAAAGGAGAAATGGGCTTATCTATACAGAAAATGAGTGCTGGGTGGTGGTGGCACACACATTTAATACCAACACTAGGAAGACAGACCTCAATTCGAGGCCAGCATGATCCACAGAGATCAAGTTCTAGGACAGCCAAGGCTACACAGTGAAACCTTGTCTTATAAAACAAGCAATAAAACAGAACAGAAAGCAGCTAAGGTGAAGAATCTTTGTGAGGAATTAGCATATGCATGACCATCCTCCACCTCTCTCCCTGTCCTAGTCTGTGACCACAGCCTGTCTTGCCTGAGTTTAACTCATCTCAGGAGACTAAGGCAAACCATAGGCTTAAAGAGGATGAAAACTCACCTCTCAAAGACACTTGCTCAGAAAAGCACAAATTCCGAGTTTGATGGGTAGCTTGAAAAGTGAAAAATAGAATTTCCTGGTGTCCTCCTCAAAGTCTCAAAAAAGGAAGATGAGCAAAACGGCAGGCCTTAAATATAAATATGATGATCCTGTGACAGTTGAAGTGCTGCCAGTGAGAGGCTGAAACATCTAAAAAAGATACAGCGTTAAATTACATAAGAGACGTTAGACTGACAAAATGGCTGCTGTGGCTGGGGGTGTCTACACATGTGTTCTAAAGAAGTGATGCGGCTGGTATGAGGGGCAGAGGACTCCATGTTTAATTGTGGTTGCTGTTATTCTCCTTCGTAATTCCCTTTCTTATCCACTGTGCTTACTTTATTTCTTCCTATTGAGAAATCGTTCTTGACTTTTCTTTCTCCTGGAGCAGAGTTTCAATTCAAATGTGAACCCATTTTTAGGTTTTTAACCTGTTTTCCATTGCCTCTTGCCTGCCATTGATCTCAGTAGAGGCTTAATTAGCCATTAAGATGGGAATGTACCAACATTTCTAATGGAGTGTGTCTTGCCTGTCAAAGTAATACCCTTGCAAATCACTTCTCAGAGAGTCCTAGATGCAAGCCCATCATATATTATGAAGAGGTCATAGTGGACACACTCCTTTTAAACACAACCCACACATGACTCTTGCTGTGCTGTGCTTCTAAAATCATTGTGACTTTGTCATAGCACACACCTTTATCCCATCACTAGGAAGGCAAAAGCAGGAAGATCTCTGTAAGTGCAAGGGCAGCTTGGTCTATGTACAGAATGCTAGAGCTACACAGTAAGACACCTTTTAAAAAAACAGACAACAAACTACAAAAAATAAATAGAACTGAAGTCAGTGTGTAAGATGAAAAGTGCATGCAACCAAAACCAGGTCCTCCATGAGCCCTAAAGGTTCTGTCATAAGGGTGGAAATCCTCCTGTCTGCCTCATGGGGTCCCAGATCATGCAGTTGATGAGCAGACCCTTGGTATTTAGGGAGAATGCCGAATGGAAAATAGTGTCATTGAACTAGAATCATGTTAAAACTAGCAGAGTGCCCACAGTGTAAAGTACAAAGCGGTAGGTTCCCATCCTGTTATATGTACCCTGAGGCATGTTCTGATGAAGTATGGCCTTGATTTCCTTAGTATTTTAAGAACTCATTCTGTGTCACCTACTTCCCTTCTGCTTATTTTTCTCATTTTGTCAAGACTATTCAAATGAATTTAAGTCATTGAGGCCATACCTTGAGACCACAAGCCAGTCCCATCTTGGTAAGTAATAGAGGTATGAACTTTTCATGGCTCCATGTGGGGTCACCAAAGTCTCCATCTTGTCCTATTCACCTTCTTTCTTACACTATGAAGTTTCTAAATAATATCAAATTCCCTAGCATGAAACTGTGTCAAAGCTTCTCAAATACCAAAGTTTACTTGCTATTACTTGGAATGGACACCCAGGAAGTGGTCTAAGATCTGAGGTGTACAAAAACGTCACCAAGATCCCCAGGGTTAACCTGAACTACCAGTTCTCAACTTTTGGGTCATGACCCCTTTGAATCAAAGGACCCATTCCGAAGACTTGCATATCAAATATCCTGGATAGCAAATATTTAAATTACAACTTATAACAGTGCAAAATTATAGTTATGAAATAACAACAAAAATGACTTTATGGTTGGGGTCACCTCAACATGAACTGTATTAAAAGGTCTCAGCATTAAGAAAGGTGAGAATCACTGCCCTAGCAATTATTTGCCATACTAGCAGGTTATATACATGTGGAATTTTTTCCTTCATCTTTTTGTCTCATAAATAAATAAAAGATTGACACTTTGAAGATTCTCATGCAATTGACAATGCAAAAGAAAGAATAAGATGGAGGATAAAGAAGAAGGAGAGTAAAAAGAAGTGAAAAGGAGAAAGAGAGACGAAGGATGAAGGAGGGCAAGCTGGCAGAACCTAAGAACATGAATTTGAGGACTAGCTCAGTGTAGACCTTCGGCAAGTTACGTTCCTGGTTTGAGGGTGTCTTAGCCTCTGTGACATCAGTGTAGGCCAAACAAAACATCTGGCATGCAGTTTAGCAATGAAAGCTACACCTGCTTTGCATTTCCTGTGGGGCAAATTTAGCAATCCATTTTGAAAAACTGTATATCTGCTCTGTGTATAAAAAGTGTGGCCTCTGTGCTATAATACAGTCCTGCCAGGCAAGATGTCCCCACTGGTACAATAGTGGCAAGACTGGTTCTGGGGGTAACCACCCCTCCCTTGAATGGATTTGAGAGATGCTCCACAGGAGAGTTTCATGCTTAATACTGTAGAAATATATTTGGAAATCATAGGCCCAAAGGGAGGAACTATTGATAATGCACTCTTAAATGATGATGTTGTCAAGGTGCCTTCTCAGTACTGATGTTTATATCCTTAGGTCTGTGCTCCTCTCAATCTTGGGCAGAGAAACCAATTGCAGTAAGTCAGTAGCTAGTGCAGAGACTGTTGAAAATACTGAGAGAAAGTGATTGTGTGTGCTTAGTCATAGAAAGGACATCTATATCAATATTCTACCCTCAGGATTAGGGAATGTAGCAGATAAAGTGGCAGCAAAAAAGTAGGAGATGATCTTTAGAGATAGGCCAGTGGTTAAAATATGCCTGCTCTTCCAGAGACCCAGGTTCAATTCCTAGCACCCATATTTTAACTCAAATCCCCCCCCACAAGTTTGAAGAGATCTGATACCCTTGTCCGCCCTCCACAGGTATCAGGCTTGCAAATGGGACACGGAAATACATGTAGTTAAGACATTTATACACATATGATATGATAAATTAAATTAAGACATAACAGAAGAACCAGAGTATATGAAGGAGTGCTGTGAAATCTTGTCTTCTGCATATGACATGGCTGTTGCACACATGAACTCATGGCAGCTGTGGCTACCTACAAGGTCTATGGAAGGTTAAACCTGTTAAAAATTCCATCATGTGGGAGGCCCCCGAGGCCCCTACCCATAACTGAAGGGCTATTGGAAATTGGTGGCTGCTGTAGGGAGAATTACTTCTCTCCAGAGGTTTCTCTGGCCCCGGTAAATAACATATACCCATAGCATATGAATAGCACTTATTGGACACAGTGAGTTACAGAGAGAGAGAGAGAAAAAGAGAGAGAGAGAGAGAGAGAGAGAGAGAACATGAAATTCCCACATTGGATAGGTGGTTTTAATGGAGAGGACTCGGGAGGTTTGAGTAACTAAAGAGCTCACTGCAATGGGAACTAGCAGCATGCACTGGGAAGGACTCAGAGATTTGGGAATGGTACGCTAGCCTTACTTAATATATAGAAACCAAATTTAGATGCCCAGTATAGAAAGCCCCTTTTGTTCCTCGACGTTACAGATGTATTCCAAAGAATGAGAACCTGAGAAAAATGAAAGCAATGTCATGAGGGACATAGTACGTGAAGTTCTTTCAAAGATGAGTCTTTCATCTGCTTTCTTCTTTGTTGCTTTGAAAAAAAAATAGCTTCAAACCTGTGCTTTGCTGGTTGATGTTGAAAGTCCACATCTTGTTCTGCTTAGGCTAACATGTTTACAGTGTCCCCTTTATGACACAGGAAGGTGGTGGCCATCTCTGAGATTCCCAGGTGTCCCGATTTACTAGATATTTGAAGTTTCAGTGAAGCAGAGCATCATAAGGTGTGGGAAAAGAAATTCGCTAACAAGGAAAGAGTCTTCTGCTCTCTATTTAAAATTTAGCACTCGAAATTTCTTTGGTGAATTATCTCTTTTCAGCTAGAAACAACATGGTTTGGGAAGAGCAAGCACTGCCCAGCCCCTCCTGTCTGGCATAGGTATGGCAGAGAGCTGGCCAGAGAGCACATCTCATCACCTGGGAGATAGGCATTGGGTTGGGAATAGTATGCCTGGGCCAAGTTAGGTCAGTGGGACTGAGCTCTGGGACATCTGCAGTTTGGTATGACAGTAAGAGTCCCTCATTTCTGCTATCATCGTTAGCAGAGGGGACAGAATGCTGAAGCATACATCAACTTATTCTGCATCACTTTAGGGATTCCCTCCTTGAAAACAGTGCATGCAAAGGGAGAAGTGACATTTAGAAGCAGAGAAAGTGAGATGGCATTGCTGGTTCCTCTGTGTTAAGGCATAGAACTATTCAGAGACTTCTCATTTTTGTCCCATGTATGTACGTATGTATGTATGTATGTATGTATGTATGTATGTATGTATGTATGTATTATGTGTGTATGTATTTATGTATGTAGGTATGTATCTATCTATCATGTATGTATGTATGTATGTATCTCTCTCTCCCTAAATATAGATATATACGCTTCTTTTTTCTCCTTCCATTTTCTATCCTTCCCTATGTCAGGCACAGTTCTTAAACAAAATAGAAACAATAGGATGTGAGTACACAGGAGAACATTATTTTTGACTGGCTTTCACAAAAGGGCTTTGTAATCCAGAAATGTCTGTGTCTATATTGGAGAGTCAGATAATCCCTTAGCTCCTTTCTCTGAGAAGCTGAGCATCTCAGAAGTTCCAATACAGCACATGCTGCCTGGAAGCTCCTTGGAAACTTACTAGTAATGAGTCCTCATCGGAAAGCTGAGGAAGCTGGAATGTGACATGTGGGGGATCACAGCAGCAGCAACAGATGTGTTGCTCTGGCAGAAGCTGCAAAACCAAGCAAGAGACTACATGCTTTCCCCTCAAATCCCTTTGTGTGTAGACTGCCCAGGCAGTAAAGGATGTCCTCCCTCATCAGTCGGTGCTCTCTCGAAACACCTTCACAGCCATGCCCAGAGATGTGTCTCCTAAAGCATAGCTTTTTAAACTGAAAGTGGCAAAACTGAATGTGGGGAAATCATGAAAAATGTGGTGATAGTAAAGGTTTCTAAATGCACAGTGATAAAAAAAAAAAACAATTCCTTCAAAGGGCCTGTGAGATGATTTGCTGTGTATAGCCATTTGTTTTCTCAAGTCATGCAACCTGAGTTCCCTCCCTAGGACCTATACAAAGGTGATATTGTCATCATTGCTGACTGAAAAATCAAAATGGCTGTCCATCATGGAAAAGTGAAGATGTTGTATGTCTTATGATATCAAGCATTCAGCCAAGATGTAATTCTTTATGTAAAAATAAATAAGCACATGCATCTGATTAGTATGTGTAACCATTAGCGTTATCTACCTGACAGAACATAGACTCACGCAGGGGAGGGGTGTCATGGCGTGCCTGTGGGGGGCAGCTTTACTGTAGTGGGAAGACACTCCCAGGGTGGTAGGTGCTACTGCCTGACTGGGGTCCTGGAGGGTGTGAGTGAAGAAGGGCAACAGCAGTGACCACCCCCTGTTCCTGACTGACAGCGGAGATGATGTAACCAGATGACCCAAGCCTCTGCTGCCCTGACTCAGCTGCCATGGCAGGCTGTACCCTAGCACTGTGCAAGAAAGTGAACATATTCACTCATAAGTTACCTTGTCATGGAGTTTCATCACGGGGACTGGAAAGGAACTATGTGAATATGTGCGTCTTTAACACATACTGGCAAAAATATATATCCAACCGTTATTTCATGTTTCTTTTTTTTTTTTCCTGATGCTTTGAGACAGTGTTTCTCTGTATAGCCTTGGCTGTCAAGGACCACTTTGTAGACCAGACTAGGCCCTAACTCACAGAGATCTGCTTGCTTCTGCCTCTCTAAGTGTTGGGACTACAGGCATGCACAACTGCACCCATCTGTCTTTTACGTTTTTTTATATTTCATTTGTTGTATATGTACTTGTGAGCATATGTGAGGGTCAGAAGACAACTTGAAGAAGTCAGTTTTCTCCTTCCACTGTGTGAGTCTCAGGGATCAAACTCAGATCACCAGGCTTAGCAGCAAGTGCCTATACCTGTCACTACCTCACTTGTAAGAATATAAATTTCTTCATAATTGCTTTTAGTGAGTGTTTGGCTTGCCTATGTGTGCTACATACGTGATATGTGTTTGTGTTTTATATACCTATATACCCAGGATCACATACAAATTTCTTGGCAAAAAAGAACCATAAATGACTTGCAGATGGCTTGGCACATAAAGCCACTTGTTGTAGAAGCCCCCATGACCCAAATTCAATCCCTGGAACCAATGGTAGAAGAACATCCTTCTACACATGCTTTGTGGTACTCAAGCACCTACATACATACATACACACATGCACACACACACAGATGATGATGGTGGTGATGATGATAAAATACTCTTTAAAAACTCTATTTTAGGTGATTTGGAGTCCAGTAATGTTGACTATCAATATCATCAACTACAACCTTATCTCTTGTCAACCTGATATCATGCAACTTCTCTTTATATAAGGCTTAATTTCTAAATAAACACAACACCAATATCATAAGTCTGCATAACATTATATACCAATCCCATGTACAAAGCAAGAGCAAAGTAATTCTTCTCCCAGAATGGATGGCAAACTCCCTTGAGAAATGCATATTCATCGAGATCTCATAAGCTAAACATGATACTGCAGACTCAACATGACTTAGGTAATGATATTAATTTAATCAACGTTAAGTTACATGAGGAGGAATAGTCCCAGAAAGAAAGCACAGATGTCTGTTTAATATACGTGTGGAGATGCACAAAGTAAGGCAGAAATAGTCCTGACAATTGCACGTCTTGTTTCTGTAACTGGTCACATGGCTTTGGCTGGTATTTATCGTTACCTTCTTCTACTACTACCCAATCAGATTCTTTTCACCCTCAGCAAGAACTTAAAGATTTTGTATTTTACCTGGAGGGGTGACCCCTCTCCTTCATTGATGAAGGGGTTGGGCCATTTTTCATCTTGCCTGGATTGTGTTGTCATAGTATCCCTGTAACCTTAATTAACATGGGGCAGGATAGCACTAAGACATAGTACGGCATCTCCTGTGCTCAGAACTCCCTTGCCTCCACTGTGGAGTGGTGATCAAATTTCCCCCTGCACCAATTACCCATGCAAACACTAATCCCTTCACAGCCTGGTGACTCAGGGCATGAGGAGTCCGAAGGGGCCAGGAAAGAGTTCCCTTATGTCCTTTCCACGAAGCAGTGACACTGTTCCTAGAAGGTTTGGTACCCAGCTGACGGGCTAACATTCCCAAATAATGAATGTGCTAATTCTGAAATCCAAGGAAGTCCACTCAACAGTTTGTTTCTTCCTTAACAATAGAGGAATGCTGGTACAACAACTGGGCCTCTGCATTAGAAGGGAGAGCTCCACGTGCTCTGCACAGCTCCCTTTTGTTCCCTTTCTGGTTCTGCACAGGACTGTTATTATCGTGATATGTGTCATCAATCACGCCTTATGTCTACCTCTAACCTTCCCCAAGCCCAGAAAGTTCGCATTATTCTACAGCCCTATTTTAAAACAGGGATTCAAGACAATGGAGAGAATAGCCAATTGCCACAGCAGAATCTCATTTTCTTGGGAGAATTAAAAAAAAAATGATGTATACAGTGTAGAATACAAGCTAATTTCCCAGACTTATAAAACGAATTCCCTAGAGAGGTCCCAAGCTCTTCTAAGAGCTGATGGATTTCAAGAAGCTGTGGTGAAGATGGGACAGACAGGCATCTCCATACACAGTAAGTGCTTGTGGCTCACAGGTCCCCTTTATTTTATTGCAGGTGACAGAAAGATCAGTGGCGCTGCTGGGAAATGGAGAGAACAACTAAAGATTGTTTACACACCGGGTGGCTATTCAAACAGAGACAGGGAGAGAACCGTGATTCAGGTCTTTATTGTGCTTACCGTGACTTTCAGATGGATAATGAAAGCCAAATTAGATTTGAAAAATCATCTGCTATCCTCCCCTCATCAGGGATAAGAGCAACAGCACCTGACTTCCAGGGAGTCAGTGTCCTAGGAGGAACTCCCAATGAAATCACTTACAGGCAGTTGCCAGGCAATATGACTCACTGCAATTTGTGTAGACATTCAATACTATTAGTTTTCAAAATTGCTTTATTGTTTTTAATATTGTGAGGTGACCTGCACGTACTTACAAACTAAGAAGGGATAAAGTTCATACATAGAAATCTGTGGAATCCAGGGTTCGTCTTTAGCTATTCAGGTATTAAATTTTCTCATTCAACATATAGGCATTAGATTAGGGGCTGCAATGCAAGCCTAATATTCAGGACTCTGTGGAAGGAGAATTGTGAATTCAAGCATACATACACACACATGCACACATACACATGCATGTGCACACATGCGCCCATGCGCATACACACACACACACAAACACACACACACACACACACACACACACACACACACTGAATAAATCTTGGAAATTTAGGAGGCAGATTGAGAAAGAAAAATGGATTTATTCTGTTTGAACAAATAAAAGAAAAATGACTTCTAGTTTCTCTCTACTTCTTTTCGTTTCCAGCTGTGTAACCATGTAGAAAACACATAATGCCAAAAGGAGATCAAGGGGATCCAAATGGGAAAGGAGGTTCAATAGGTGTCAGGAAGACAGGAATAAGAAACCTTCCTGTTACCTCTCAGCTTTTACTTTTGAAAGACTGCATAGAGGAATCCACTTTTGTCACAGGACTAGAAACAGAATCTTGATAAACCAAGTTGGCCTCAAGTTCAGAGTCCTCCTGACTTGGCCCCCTCAAATGCAGGAGCTACGGGCATGAACCACATCCGGTGTGAGTTCACTTCATTCTGACAACTCCCCCATCGTCTCTGAACACTCTCCCCTGAGGACATCACTGATTAACATCTGAGAGCTTGATTTCCACCATCTCGCCTTACCAGGATAAGATGTGTCCTGATGGTGTGATCCAATCCTACAGAGGGGCCCAGAGGACTGTAAATGACAGATGTCAAGGACTTGGTGCCAGAAAAACCCCCTTTCCATTTCAAGCAATAGATGCAAATAAAAAACTTCTAGGATGACCCTATATTATGTCCGTTTTCAAGTCTAATTCCTGTGGGTAACACCCTTGCATAAAAATATAGTAAAATAAAGTGTTTTTCAACCAGATCGCTTTCTTTTGCTATAAAAGTAGTACATGTTAGAGTAAATTTTCATGAATTTTCCTGTAAATTCTTTAAAGAATGATCAAAATCACATATGACAAAAGTCTTAATAGCCACACTATGGTTAGAATTTTGTAGAAAGCTTAACAATTTACAAAATACTCCTCTAATTACCTTTGCTTAAATATTCCACTCCTAATTAGGAACATAGGAACTTGAGCCTGGAAAAGTTGGAGTCACTAATAACTCATTTTGGAGGACTAAGAGCTTATTTTGGGGGGCTTACACACTTGAGGAGCATGGAACTGACAAAAGTTACCATTATAGCTACATGTATATGAATTTAGTTTTTATTTCTGATGCAGAATTTAAAGTCCTTGGCCTGGGGCATAGTAGATCAACAACAAAAGTTAATAATAACACCTGTGAGCCCAAATGGACTCTGAATAACCAAGTGCATTTCATATATGCAGTAGTAACAAAACAAGAGAAGTCAAGCTGGAATGGAGCGGAAGGCTTCCTCCCTGATGGCGAGCAGTCACAGCTCTGAAAGGAGCTATAAGGGCCTCTGGGGGAAGAAAAGTCATCAGTGTTCTTACTCAGTGTGTACCTTGTATGCCACAGTATTGACGTACCAAGTAAGAAGTACCTACTGCTACAATAGTGTCCTGACTGTTCTAGGAGAGCAATTTCAGCCTTATCTGTGGAATGAAATACATGTCTAGTACTAGAAACCAGTTCAAAGGCCTATAGCTGGGGATGTCACAGGCTCTAGGAGTTAACCTACTACTGATATTTTATTAAACGGGCACACAGTCAAGTGGCTGCCAAAGTATTTTTTTTTTGTACTAGTGTTGCCTAGTGTTTGCAGAGAAGCTTCCTGTTACAACAGGCACTGGTTAATGTAGAAACTCACAACTGGTCCAGTGCTGAGAATAAGTGATACTTGAATACTAAGCCCTAAAATGGGCAGCCCTAATGACGCTGCCCCTAAGGCTCAGGGAACATAGACAGAGAGGTCAGAATTGTCCTAAGAGCTGGAATATGTAAAGGAATGCTTGGGGCTCTGTTTTCTAGACATGACATGACCATTGCAATCATAAAGTCACAGTAAGTGTGACGATTGCAGAAGACGGATGTTCATAGAAAGAACATGGGGCTAGGAAGGGAAAGAAGGAGGGAGGAGGCGGGAGCGAGTCGGGGGTTTGAACGATGAGGTCCTCAAGGCATTCTGAGGATGAGTGTGTTCCAGAGCTACATAGAAATGTTCACACACACACACACACACCCCTACACACACACACATAAATACACACACACCGAGAGCAGTCTGATTGTGAAGAAACATTTAGCACAACGTATTAGAAATACCCAAACCAAGATCACCCAAGATGGCATTAATCGCACATTATGTCTAATCCGAAGAACAGCAGTGACAGCACAGCCACCAAAGGACCGTACTAGGAGCTCCAAAACACACTGCTGGTCTTTCCCAGAAAGAAGGAAATACTGTCATGTGGATCATCCATGCCCTCCCACCTCAGGACCATGGGACCTTGCCAAGGTAAGCTCCCAAGGACACCGGGACACTGCTGCTGCTGACACTACTGCTTTTTGGGTTGTAGGCCAGGTAGTGCGGGCCCACATCACAGGCCTCACAGGCCTCCTCTCATGGCTGGGGCCATGCTCAGTGCTGAGAGGTGGATCATGCAGAGGTGGATATTAGGGGCAGCACTGAGGTGAGGGCCCATGGTGGATGGAGCATGTGACGGAACCAGAGACTCACAAGGCATGAATGAACAGAGCTACAAGTTCCTGGGGACAAGAAGCTGAGCTGGGCCAACATCAAAGGTTTCTGTGAACAACTCAACAAAGACTTTGATGGGCCTCTACTTGCCACCTGCTTGATGGCCCACAATATCCAGTACCCACAGGAGTAGGAGGTCATCCAGGCCTTGATGGCCAGCAACACTCTGATAAATTGAACAAGAGCAGGAGAGCTGGTCCTGAGGACACAGAAGCAGGAGAGCTGGCCCTGAAGACATGGGAGCCAGCCCGGCCCTGATGGCATGGAAGTGGAGGAGCCATCCCTCCCCTGAGGACACAGGAACAGGTAAGGCGGCCCTGCCATGATGACATGGGAGTAGGAGAATGGGTCCTGCCCAGAGGACAACAGAACAGGCCCTGATTCAGGGCTCTGAGTAGACCTCACACCAACATCTACCCAATGTATGACCTTTTGGAACAAATAAAGGGGCCAGACCTGCAGATTCAAAAATTAAGAGTCTCCTTGACACACAGCAACAACGGGATGCCTGAAAGCAGTCCCAGTGAAGAACTGGTAACGATGATGTAGGCCTCAAACCAGATCCATGACTCATAACAATGAACATTTGAAAGTAAACATATGTGGACAAAAGGCTATACACTACAGCTTCTATGAGAAGATTTTTTGTTTGTTTGTTTTATTTTACTGGGGGGAAGAGATGGATTATGGTGTGTGACATGTAAATCATAGACATTCAATAAAAGTTAAAAAAAAAAGGAGTGAGGAAGCATGAGAAGGCAACTAGTGGGTGAATGGGGTCATAATAAATCATAGACATGCATGAAATTGTCAAAATAAAAAGGGAAGCAACAAACAACATAAAACTAGAGCCATAAAATTAATTATGAAAGCAGTTAAATCATATTGAACACCTCCTGGTTGTCTGGGGCCGTATTGATTAAAAAAAATCTGGTCATCATATAATATTTCAATAATTTTGAGATTCTCAATTAATTAAGTCAATTAACTAATTGTGTTTTCTTTAATTGAAGAGAAAATTTGCACGTATTTTCACCAGGGAAAGCTATCTGTATCTTTTGTTGTTGTTGTGTCTTTATCTGGCTTTGTAGAAAATTTTCTGGTGTTGTAGCAATCAAATTGTCAAACTTTATTAAGCCAGTTGTTGTAATGACAAGTTAACACAGAAAACAACCTATGAAAAGAGTTACATTAACTCAGAGTGCACTCTCAGATCCTAAAAGGGCTTGTCAACAAGAATTTTCCCCGAGGGAGGTCTCACCAAAATATCATAAATTTAACATTTTAATTCCTACACAAATTATAATGGCAGTCTCTCAAAATTTTACTCAAACTCAACGCAAGCTGACAAGTTTTCCAGAAACTTCCTATCTGTTCCATAGACGAGGCAGCACCTCATGTTCATTTCAAGCCCAGACCACTGAGTTAGTTTATGTCATTTCAACTGGTGACTGCACAATGGCTCAAGGGGAATCCAAATAGCCTTTACTCCTCAAACATGCAACAGAAGACTAAACAAACACCTAAGCATAAATGCCAACCCAGGCTGCACAGAAAAGCAAACACAGTGAGCACCCACCAAACAAATCGTGAACTCTCCTGTCACATAACCAACAACCACTCAGCAAACAGCCCAACTGAGTCTTCAAAATGACAGTCATTTTTGACATATTTTCTTCACAAATTGAAGCCAAGAGCATGAAATGAACTAAGTCATAAAAGGTTACAAAGAGCTCTTGGATTTATAAATCTGAAGTAGTAGAGTTCTCTTCGTACATAGGGCCAGGCAAAAATCCCAAAGTCCCCTCCCATTACCTCCGGCCTCAGTATGTGTTCATAAGACAACAAACACCGAAGCAAGAGAGAACCAGGAGAAGTGTCCCTGAGACTAGGACTTACCCTGCATCCCAAGGACAAAGAGTGGTTAGCCACAGGCTTGCCTCCTGACTAGCCACTCCAAGGCTTAGGAGGGGCACTTGAATTCATCAACTTTTTGGTTCTTAAAAGAAATGAGGAGGCATGCTGATAAAGGATTCTTCTACAGTTTGGCTAAATCTTAGAGACAAAGACTCCTCAGTTTCCTTCTGCCTTTTTTTTTTCAGCACCTAAAATTTCATAGAAAAGATAAAAATAAAGCCAGAAAATATGAACACGTGTTTACATGGCCAAAACCATGAGAACTCTTTTGGAACACATGTTCTTCCTCTGGCTGGGGCGTGGCGTCATTCAGCCTTTCTCTTCACCTGGCCTGGGATTCCTGGGGGAAGTTTCATTTGGGAACTCATCATTTCAGTAGTTGGATAACTGAAGGAAGGTGTCTCAGAGTTTCTATTTCTTCAAAAAAAAAACACCATGACCGAAAAGCAGGTTGGGGAGAAAAGGGTTTATTCAGTTTACCTTTCCACATCACTGTCCATCATGAAAGAAGCCAGAGCAGGACATGATATCTCACTGACCCTCTTTCATGACATGTCCTGAGTATTGGATGTTGTGATGCCTTACTTAGGGCTGAACATTCAGTAGTCACTGCTTCTTAATGCTTGGGCTAGTTGTGAGCCTCTTCTGTAACTCTCGCCCACTACAAACAGAACCTTCTTTGACCAAGGCTGAGATTAATGAAAATAAAAACAAATACTTAGATGGATATTTAGGAGGGTGTCCTTAATAAGGACAACCAACACAGTTGTCTAAACTATTACACTGTTTCCATGGAGGAAAAAGAGAGTAAGACTTAGCAGAGACCAAATAGGACAGGTCTGAGGGTTTGGTGGCTAGTTCACATAAGTCAACAGTTAGCTGTGGCTGAGAAACCGTATAAATCCCTCTGGATCTGGATGAAGGAATGAGGAACTGACAATGGAAATTCTGTTGTCGTCTCAACAAGCCCAGGCCTTTTCCAGAGTTTATCTTGTGGTGACAAATGATCTTAGTGTTGTAATCATATCTGAGTACCAGCCTTCTTCTTTGAAGCTGTCTTGTGGCCATGAGGCAAGGATGGATTTGAAACTATGAGAGGAAAACCAAATCTTGGCTACACTCTCAGACTGAAGTTTGGCATGTGATTCAACTGAAGGTTGGGTTAAAGAGAAATGACTCGCAGAATCAAGCGGATGTATTTGTGAAATATGTGATAACTCCTGGGCATTATTGTGTACCACAGAGCCCATGGCAAGGGCTCCATGAACCCTAGCTGTTGTTTTTCACAGACAGTGCTACACTGCTTTTAAAGTAGACAGGTATATCTCAGAATTGGCACCCCTAATCCCATGAATACACGCTTCCTGGGTTGACACATTTGCTTAGAATTGTGTATGGGGGGAGGGGAGTAACCCAACACAGAGAATCTGAATGGCCCCATGGAATTCTTTTCATACGAATAGAATATTCTCTTTGCTTCACAAGGAAATTATACAAAACACCCTTTCTGTGGTCATCAGTGTGAACTCCATAGACACTGGAATTGGATATAGCCACATTTAAAGTACATGTAATACTTGCCATTGCCCATGGTTATAGCTCAAACCCTATCTGTTTCCACCTAGTCCCTAACTGATCTTTCCCTACCAGCTTTCTAGAAATCAGAATCAAGCAATCATCAAAATAACCCATAGTTTTCCCTCCCCTGCCTTGCTCATCTTGCATTTTATGAGCCTAATACAACAAAATGTAAATGTGGGTGTGAAAATCTTATGCCACCAGGAATATTTTATAGACAGAAAATGCAGCTCATCTGTATCAAAACCAGAATATTTATAGCATAAGTTACTATTATATTCATGTACTGTCATGTACTTGGTATATATATTCTGTTTGATACTTTATAAAAAAGTATTTGAAACAAATCCCCAACTTTATAGGAATTAGACTATACTTGACATTCATCTGACATTTTAATTATTCATAGAAGAGAGAAATTAATCAACAGAAGAACTACAGAAGGCAAAAGTAGACAAGGTTTTAAAACCCTGGAGGAGCAACCATCTATTGGACAGATAAAAAAAACTTGAATTGAATTCTAGGCCAGAGTCACATAAAATATATACAATTCCCTCAAAAAAAAATGCCTCTTAGCAAGCCACAGCAAGGGCACGCTTGAATTAGCTATATTTTCTGCCATCTATCTTGTAGACCATCTTTAGTATCAAGTTTCTTTGTGTCTCCTATGTTCAGATAGGGCATTTTTTTTTCTCTGCAGGGTCCCTTGAGAGGACCAATTTCTTCCATTTGGAAGTAGCAACTAAAAATCAAGTCTAAGAAATATTATATTTCCATTTAGATAGAGATAACCTTTGTTTTCTTTGTTTAAGGTGGTTTCTAGTGGACAATAGGGTAGTTTAGATAGATTGAGCCTATTTGTCCTTAAACTACAGCTTTTCTCTCTATTATGATGACTATCTGTTTTTATTTAAACATAATCTTTGTACATCTTTGTGTGTGTGTGAGAGAGTGTGTGTGTGTACATACACATGTATGTGAAGGCTAGAGGCCATCATTTTTTAGAAACTATGCACTTTGATTTTTTTGAGGCAGCATCTGTCACTAGTCTATAACTGTCCACTTTGGTTTTGGGGGCAGCATCTCTCACTAGTCTGTGACTGTGCAAACACTTTTTGCATGAGCTCTGGGATTGAGCTCAGGACCTCATGCTTGCACAGCAAGCATTTACTCACCAAGCCAGCTCTCCATCCGCTTTTTCTACAACTTTGGGGGGAACATTATAGAATCATGGTACGTGAATGCAATATGCAATCAGCAAACCAATATCATCAACATTACAGCTCTTCACTGTTCCCTTGTGTGGCGAGAATTTCATACTATTATCGTGATTTGAAAGACACCACATTTATTTTCAGCAGGAATTACCACTCTGCTATAGAAAACCTGTCTTAACGTCTCTTTGCTTAAATGTATTTTTGTCAGTCTTGTTTAATTTCTTTCTCCCCTGCCCCTATACTTTTTCCAATCTCTAATGACCACCATTCCATTCTCTCTGAGATTTTTTCACTAAAAAGTGAGAACCAGTACTATTTATCTATTTATAGATTGCATGATATGATATGATATGATGTGATTGATATGCAGATATTTGACCCACAGTTCCATTGCTTGTCACAGGTGGTAGGGGCAAGTGTGTGCATGGAATTGCCTTTAAAGGCTCTTGGGTGGGATTCCTTGATAAAAACAAAACAAGACAAACAAGAACAACAACAACAAACATAAAACTGGTAGCCAACGTGCTTGGTGTGGACTTATGTAGGCTACATGTATTCTTCGCTCCACTTTCCTCTACTCCAGCTACCTTCTCCGATCCAACCCTTGACCTTGCAAAGGTACCACACTGTATGCTTAGCTTCTCTCTAGTGACTCCTTCTGACCCTTGGACATGTGTACCATATCCAGCCTCCAGGCCTAGCCCAAATCTCACTCATGTGTGTAGATCCTACTTGATGTATTCATCCTCCTGAAGTGGCTTGTTGGAAAGTGTACTCCTTATAGAGGCCCAGAATTAAAATCTAGGGTTATATGGTGACAGTGAGAGAGATGATCCCTAAATGCAGAGTTGTGTTTGCCCAGCTAGTTTTGGCATTGCTTTCCTGTAGAACCTCAGACAAATCAGGATATCTTGATTTCTACACCTGTTTTTCTAACATAGGTAAGTTGAACAAAGTAGTCTCTATATTCTCTTTGACTCTGCGGTCTTAAATCAATTTTTGTCTTGATATAAATCACATCTTTACATACATACTTGCCAGGTCCTCCCTAGCAAAGAGGCAGAGAGTAGAAGTTGAAGTCTAAGCAATATCCTATACCTGCTAAGCCAGAAGCCACACCCTTCTATGAATATAGTCAAACCCGCCCGCAGATGTGAGTGTAGGGCAAGAAATTGTTAGGTTTGCTTATTTCTCCACTTAGTTGACACTATTTAAATATCTTGAGATTTATTTGTAAATCACATGAACACACGATTCCTTTTGAAACACAAAAGGATTTAGCAACATTGAATCACACTTCCACATGCCAATAATTGGCATGTAAGGTTTCCAAGCATCACCTCAGCCAGGCCTCCAAGGGCCTCACTAATCTGTTCCTTAGGCAGTTTTCTTCCCTTCTTTCTTTTTTTGCTTTTTCCCTTAAAGTGAGAAGTTTGGGAGCCCTCTACTGAGTCAGAAAGGGCTTATGTGTGTGTGGGACTGTTTAGATGGGAAAGGAAAGAGAAGGTATCTTTATGCAGAGTTTATAAGGCGCTTGGCTACAGCTCAGCCATGAATCATGTGTTTAGTAAAAGACAAAAAATAAAATCACAAGGATGACAAAAACAAGGAAAGAACCAGACAAACTCACAGATATGTTTCATCCTCAATGGTTTTTTTAGTCTCTGTGTTTCTTAATGGGCAAAATAGAATTGAAAACGCCATTCAAAGTTAGTTTTTATTTAAATTACTCATCAGCGTAAGCTTTGCTGACATTGTTTCCTTCCCCCCGCCACCTCCTCCAAAAAAATAACCTCAATAAATAGACTTTTCGATGAAACTCATACTGGAAGAGAAAAAAAAACCTGCTAATGAGAAATGAGATATTGTTTTCTCTTCCATCTGGCTGCCTTAAAAACATCAGACACCTTTAAAAAAACCTGATTTATAAAACTAGAACGCTGTTTGGGAAACATATAACAGAAGACACACATATGCAGAGCCATAAATTTCCAACTTTGACAGTATCTTTTGTATTTGGAAAGAAACAACTAAATAAATGATCTTTATATGAAAAAAAAAAAACATCAGGCACCTGAACTGGATCAGGTTCATGCACCTGAAACACACGGAACTCAGCACAGCTGGCTTCTAGCTCACGTTAGTTAGATAGTGGTTTCCAGCTCAGGTTAGTTAGTGGCTTCCAGCTCATGTTAGTTAGTTACTAAAGAAAGAAAAGACAGTGTTTTCATCTCCTCCAACTGTAGTTTCTCTCCCCTAAGTGCATGCGTGTTCCTACAGGAGTAGTTAGCATTTCTTCATTTCTCTATTTTTCCCTACCTCAGTGAAAAACAGAATATTAATGGGGAAAACAAGACACAACAGGAACAAATTTCTTTCAAAAAGTGTCATCAGGAAACTTAATTCTTTGTAACCTAACCCAATTTTTAAAACATTAAAAGAAAGATAGCACACTAAATATTTGTGTTACGCTTTCAGTACCTTTAAGAGACGAAAGCTCTAAAAATAAAATAAAATAAATAAATAAATAAATAAATAAATAAAAGAAAGAGACGAAAGCCCTGTCTTCTCATTTAAATTCACAGCTCTGCATATTTCTCTTCCTTGTTTAAGTGAAAAAGTAACCGTGAACTGTATTGCAGTCTTTCTTACACTTGTATCAATTCTTTATAAATTTCATATATATATATATGTGTGTGTATATATGTGTGTGTGTGTGTGTGTGTGTGTGTGTGTGTGTGTTTTGTCATATTCACACCCCACTCTTCCCCCTAACTTTTGGACCTGTCCTCCATTCCCAACACCCCACCCATTTTTAAAATAACTAACTCATTGACTCCAATTTGTGCTGCCCATACAGTCATCCGCTGGAACATGGTGGACTCTCCTTCCTCTAAGTCATCAACTATCACCAGTGCCTCAGCCAGGTCTGGGGCTCGGGAGCCCATTCCACACCCACCCTATGCTGGAATGTTGATTGGTTTGAACTTGTGAGGCTCTTATTCAGGCAGTCACAGCTTCCATGAGCTCATGAGTGCAGTGTTCCTATCATTTCCAATAGCCCATTTTGTTGTCTCCCAGCCTCTGGTGCCAAGAGCCGCCCTGTTGAGGGGGCTCACTAGGCATGTGGGCTGTCTAGCAGGTGATCTGGTGTTTGCAAGGTCTTATACCATGATGTACCCTGAAACTGCTTCCAGCCTCTAACATGCTGTCAGGAGCCATTGATTTGGGAAAATCCAGGAAGCATGAGAGATCTCTGGAGGTGATCTGATATTTGCAAGGTCTGTATCGTGATGTGCCCCAGAATTGCTTCCAACCTCTGACTACCCTGTCAATTGTGCACTGCTGCATCTCTCTGAAATCTGGCATTAGAGCCGGGCACGGTGGCGCGTGCCTTTAATCCCAGCACCCAGGGAGGCAGAGGCAGGTGAATCACTGTGAGTCTAAGGCCAGCTTGGTCTACAAAGTGAGTCCAGGACAGCCAGGACTACATTCATGGCCAGCCCGGTCTACAAAGCGAGTCCAGGATAGCCAAGATTACACAGAGAAACCCTGTCTCGAAAAACCAAAAATAAATACATCTGGCATTGGTGTGAATTGTTATTTTCTGGGTACTGACCAGCTCTGATTGAGCAAACTTCCTAGAGGTTCTTATTGAAGATGTACTTTTTGTTATCCAGATGAATTAATCCCTGATTATGGAATTCCTGATTTGGCTCAAATAGTTTTAAAAGTTAAAGTTAGTTTATGGCTGCAATAAATACCTTTGTGGACCTCCAAATGCCTCACTAGGATAGCCTACCAGCAGATTTGTGGCTTCAGATAAGCCTCCACCGCAGATGGCACCACGAATCCTGGTATTTGACCATAAATATAGCCAACTTTGTTTAAACTCCATGTGAACCTATGTGGAATGAAGTTACCTAGAGATGTCTGAATTTACTCTGTTTCTTAAAATGAAAGACAGACAAAATTATTGTCCTGAGCTCATAACGAACTAAGAGATAGCTGGATAATGTATAGTCAGGTCCGTCCTAACTGATAAGTTGTATACTCTTGTAAGTTTCTGACCCTATTAACCTTAGACCCTGTCAATCTTTGTCATTCTGAACTCACCATGAACTTATGTAATGGATATATAGATAAGAAATGTTTAGATTTAAAGCATGTAACCTGTTGTATTTTAGAATTCATCTGCTTTTGTAATTAATTGTACTCTTCTGGCTATGAGGTAATTCCCAGTTCTCAGAAGTATAAGTATGGTCTTCTACAATAAACGAGGTAGGAGAGAGAGAGAGGAAGGAGAGAGAAAGGAGAGAGCGAGAGAACAGAGGATAA